>NW_019174574.1:1453759-1525907 GCF_002260705.1 Seriola dumerili | reverse complement strand
CCCCCCCCCCCCCAGTTTTATCACAACCCTTCTGACTAATAAGGGAAGTAAATGCTATTATCAAAACTTAACTTTCTCCTCACACCTTAGATGTGAAAAGACACTACAGCATACTGTATGTTCTGTCGGATAAGAAAATACAAAGGAAACCCATGTAAGTCAAGTATCTACGATATGTGCATTCTTTCTTTTTGTGAATATACACTGAGTGAGCACTTTATTAGGAACAGCACACTAACACTGGCTAGTTCCTCAGCTCTTCGTGTCATGGATCCTCCAGATGTTGAAGATGAAACTTTCCTCTGAGACTCTGCTCCATGTTGATTTGATGCATCACATCATTTCTGCTGATTCATCAGCTGCACATTCAAGCTGCCAATCTCCTGTTGGGGGGGAGGGGGGGGGGGTAAACTGGAGTTTACTGAACTCACTGTCATGTTGATGAAACCAGTTTGAGACATGGAGCATGATCCTGCTGGAAAGAGCCATTAGAAGATGGTGAACTGTGGACATGAAGGATGAACATGGTCAGCAACAATACTCAGATACACTGAGACATTCAGACCATGATTAATTGGTATTAAGAAGAAAACATTCCCCACACCATCACACCTCCACCACCAGCCTGGACTGTTGACACAAGGCAGGTTGGCTCCATGGATTCAGACTCTGTTTTAACGATCCAAAGCTCATGGTCTAAAGTTCGTGGTGCAAGTGCATTCAGGGTGTGTCCATGTCTTAATTGCTATTTTAACAGTGGAAAAAACCTGTCCTTGCTCCAGGTGCATGATTCAAAAGAGTTGTACTTAATCTCTTAACGAATCATGGGAGTGTTTTGGATGTACCATCCAATAAACCAATCACAGTGCCATCTCCAGTTCCCTTTAAAAGCCAGGTGCCTGCACCTTGGTAGAAGCTATTGTAATGGTTCAGTGTTTCACAGAGCTCTGTTTGTGTCAGTTGATCACATATTGTGACCGATCAGCTGATTTTCAGCTGACTGTACTTGTGTGTAACAGGCAGTGTCTGAGCTCTGTGCGCCCTTTGCTGGCACATATTACTCTCTTGACAATGTGCATTAAAATAACAGTGAATTACTGAGCCACTGACTTAAGACCAGCTTTTTGTTGGTCAATCACTTTCACCTACCTCAAGATATCAATGTACCAACAATGCTCCTGACCACACCTCATTTTAAGACCAACACGCCCATGGGTGATCAGATAAGCACAAGTGTATTTGCTATATAAACAACGTGGACGTTGGATAGGAAATGACAACTGGACGGTCTGAAACTAGCAAAGACACTTCTATTACACTTTGTGCCACTTTGCGCTGGGTGTAAGACAGAGTCCCAGGTCTTCAGCTGTCCAGTGTTGGTGAGTCTGTGTCACTGCAGCTTCCGGTTTCTGGTCTTGGGGACAGGAAGTGGAACCTGATGTTGCCTTCTACTGTTGTAGGTTGGATGTGTTGTTCACTCTGAAGCTTTTCTGCTCAGCACAGTTGTAAAGAGTGGTTATCTGAGTGACTGCAGCCTTTCTGTCAGCTTCAACCAGTCTGTCTATTCTCCTCTGACCTCTGACCTCTGTCATCAACACAGAGCTGCTGCTCACTGGATGCTTTTGTTGTTTCAAAAAAACTCAAACCAGCGTCTGACACTAACAATCATGTCACAGTCAAAGTCATTGTGTCACATTTTTTTCCTCATTCTGATGTTTGATGCGAACATGAACTGAAGCTCCTCACCTGGATCTGCAGGATTTTATGCTGCCACATGATTGGCTGATTGGATGGTATTTCAATCAGGCAGACTTCATTCTGAGTTAACAAATTTTATTGCCATGTGCAAAACAAGAGAAGAAAAGTGAGAGATTTGACTCTTTGGTGATTACACCCCTTTGTGATGTCGATATGTGAAAAGAGGTTGAGGTGAGTGTGACTATGTGAAGTATAGGAAACCCTCCAGGGGTCTAGACACTGGTGGTGGAGGGAAGAAGAGCATGCTGGAGATCTTGATGTGATGTGCACTCTGATGAGCTGGACTTGGTACTGGATATGAAGACTGTAGGTGGATTGTGTGGAAAAGAAATGACAGCTGACAGCAAAGAGAGGAGAACAGATTTTAAAGTTTGACTGCGACAAGGTGATTGGCTGGTTGAGACCGTGGTGAAATCTGATTGGTTATTGAAAAACCCGTAGTCAGCTGATTAGAAGAAGTGGGGTGAGAGAGAGAGAACTGTGAATGACTGAGGCATAAAGAAAGTCTTTCTGATTGAACTTACACTGAGCCTCATGAAAAATCAGGTGTTCCTAATAAAGTGATCAGTAAATCTGTTGTCTGATTGAATATAATGTGGTTTGTTGTATTACATCACAACAGAATCACACTATAAATCTGAAGTAGTTGACTGTTGGTTGTCCTACCTTACACTTAATCTCTTTAGATGATCTGTCTCGGTCTCTGCTCCTCTCTGTAACCATCAGTGCTCTGTTGAGTTGATTTCATTAAGAATTAAATCATTCAGAAATTCTGCCCTTGGAACTGATATACCAACAAAAAACTACTGATACATAAAGTCTATGCACTCCCACCGTGGCGTCCAGGGGCCTCATGTACAAAGCCTAGGGAAGAATTCATACTGAAATGTGGCATACACACAGAGATCGAAAGCTGCGTAAACACCAAAATATACAGATGAAACCATGCACCACACTCCACCCTTCTACACCCTAAAATGAATATGCTAATGAGCATAAACAACCCTCGTCTGGTCTACCCTTCTCCTCAGAACCTGGGCATAAAGGGCAAAAGCAAGCAAAAGGAGAAAGAGGAACTTCGGTGAATGTGGGGTGGAGGTCCTGTTATCTGAGGTAAAGTGTTGAAATACTATTTTATTTGGCATCTGTCCTCTGGAATTAACAATGGAAGAAAAAACTGAGAAACTAGAACAGAGAAGCTTTATGGTGGTGCTGGCGGCAAGTGAGGAAGGCACTGACTATGCACAAGATCACAATAAAGGTAAAGAAGTTTCCATATTGTATCAGCCTTCCAATTTATAATAGATGATTTATGTGTAAAGATGCTGTTGGGTCTAAGCTCTGCCTCACGAGCGGGACACCATAAATGTTTGATCTTCGGTTGTCTATCAATTTATTGGTTATCACAAATTTAGAAAATATTAATATTAAAACATCGATATCAAATAACAACTTTAAAATGAATTAAAGTCCTCGGGGCACCAGCCTACACTAATAGGCAAAGTAGCCAATATTGTTTCAGTCTCACATTATTACTATTAATTGGAACTCTAATTAATAATTAACTTAATAAATATAACCAAATGACCAAATCAACAGTAAGTTAAAGTTGAAGGATTGGAATTCTACTGAGTAGAGATTGGCAATATTCACACTTGTACACACCAGTAGTTATACCTAAAGACATTTATTTACAAAAGAACAGAGTAAAAACACAATGTCTTATCTAGTATATACAGGTGTATGTATATGTGTGTGTGTGTGTGTGTGTGTGTGTGTGTGTGTGTGTGTGTGTGTGTGTGTATGTGTGTATGGGGGTGTGTCTGTGGGGACACAGACAAAGGCAAGATGGCTGATTCAAAATGGTCGCTGTGACCACATGACCTGAACAAAGAAGACTACACAAGATGGCGGTAAACAAAGAAGCTACTCAAAATGGCCGCTGAGACCACCTGGTGTGTGGGGGAGGGAAGGTGTGAGTTTCTTTGTTAGCCTAGCTCATGAAATCTAAAGGTACCAGGTTAGAGGGAGGTTAGCTTCATGCAGGTTCTAGAACTGGGACGTACTACTATGTGTGTTAACATACGAGTACCTGATTAACTGTATGACTGACCACAACCTAAGCAAACATTACAGCAACAAGACATTGATCAACAGGTACAATAACGAAGTTAAGACTTCTGCTGCTTAGCTATGCTGTGCTAGTATGTGTGTGAACATACAAGTACTCAATTAACCGTGTGACTAACACAATTGACACTAACACTAAGGAGAAGAGTGTTGCAGTCTGCCGTGCGCAGGCCAGTGACAGCTGTTGTCTCAGGTAGCAGGGCTGACCTGGGCTGGGGCCTTGGTGCTTCTTGAAGAGGAGAGCAGGAGCAAGCCAAAAAGAGAAGAGACGGAGAACAAAGAAGGAGATCAGGTTTTGTTTGGTGACACCCTGGGGGGGTCACATGTCGCACACTGACCAACACTGACAGGTCAGTGAGGTCCCTCGGGGAGGGTCGTCCCCAGGTGTGAACAGTGAGGAACTGTGGGGAAGTGAGTTCCTTTGTCTGTGGAACAAGGAAACATGTAGTCTCTTGAATGAGTCCCAACAGATGCAATCATATATTCTAACAAGTAGGCACCTTCATGTATCATGAACAGGCTGCAGCATATGATCTTTGGCTTCAGTGTGATTTATTTATTTTGTTCCTCAGACAGTGCTGCGGCAGGAGACCCGTCTGACACACACTCTGTCCCTCCAGAGCAGCCCAGTGTCTCCTGTGTCTCCAGGGTCTCCAGGGACTCCAGTGCGCCCCATCCCTCTGTCCTGAGGTTGGACTGGCCCTGTTCTGACCAATGCCGTCTTGGAGTCATTGTGAGGGTAATCAGACATTACCACCCAATTAAAGAAATTCAAAGATGTTCTCACTGACATAAACAATTCATTAAAAGAACTTAAAAAATTAATTCTGATTGTAATTGTTCCAATTACATTTAGACAGGTCTGAATGGCAACTTCATTATCTGGAACGTGCAGCAGTACACGTGCCTGTGCACAACATTGTGGCACTTTTTCAGGCCGGTATAAAAGCGTGCCACCAGTCCTGTCTTCAGCTTCCCTGTCGCTCTCTCAACAACTGACTGAGAGTGGGAATGGAGGTCACTGTACTTCTGCGCCAGCGCCGGCCCGTGGCATAGGCAGTATAAGCGAATGCTAGGGGCACCATCATACATAGGGGGCGCCGCAAATGAGCGAAGAAAAAAAAACATCAAAATGTTTAACTTTTACTATTTACTTATACTATTACAACTACTATTTCAAAATATTACATAAGCCCCAAAAACAACATAACTACATACAAAAGACTATTAAATAATGGAGGGGCCTTTTTTTCTGGGTTCCTGGTGCCCCCCAACCCCCCTCCCTGGCTCATTACACTTTACCAGAGACAGAGGAGATGATCTTTGACTTTACCTGCTCTCTGGGGAGGATGGGCAAGTTATCTGATGTGACCCCAGAAAAGATGCTGTATCTTTCATCATGTCAGATCGACCAAAGCTCTCTCATGCCCAGGGTAGAAAAAGAAGAAAGGGAGAGGAGGAAAAACGGGAAAAGACAGGTACATTAACGTGATGAAATTGCATTGGTAGTTACAGTTGTTGGAGCAGTGTTACGTGCTAGCTTACTTTAGGACGATAGTAATGTGGTTTGCTAATCAATAAATAGCTAGAGTTAACGTCAGTTAACGTTACTCCCACCTTAAATTCATCAGCGAAATTTGGAAATATTACCGTTATACCCATTCAGGTGTTGTTTTCACCTGCTGGCTGTGTCATACATTTTTATTGACATCTGGTTAGCCAACGTTTGCCCTGCTTGTAATAGTCACACAGAGTAACTAAACTGAAATTAAATTGTTCATTTATGCTGTGTGCCATTTTCATTTACTCCTAGCCAGTAACATCTGATGTCTACATGTATAATCTTCAATCTTCTTAATCTTTCAAAAGAAAGGTAACACTTGTGAGATTCATCTAGAGGTGTAAGCATCAGCCCAGATGTTACTGGCTCTGAGTAAATGAAGGTGGCACACAGCATAAATGCTTTTATTTTCGCCTAACAAAAATTACTTTTCTTACTTACTTTTCAGAGTGAATATCCCTTTGTAATTATGCAGAGCCAGCCAAAAACCTCTACCATACCATACTACAACATCTGAACATTACATGTGTCAAAATTGATATAATAATATAGTGAAGCAGAGCAAAACTACAGGGATTTTAGTAGAGGCATTTCTAGGTGAAATCTCCAAATTTTACACCCCAACCCTAAATAAAAAGTTCTAAACACACAAATAATAAAATTCAAACATATCACATATAGACGCACTGTGAATACAGCTGTTTCACTGAGTTTACTAAATCTGTGTCGGTACTAGATTCACCTACCAAATGGAGACAAAGACCATGTAATCACCTAATCGCTTGGGTAGGGACACTGTGCAGACCTTCCCCCTTGGCAGACATGAACACACATGGCTGTATCATCTCAATATGAAAGCGAGACACTAGCGGATTGTCAGCACCAGACAAAACTTGCCCATGAACACTGGTAGTGAAACTGACTGCGATGCAAGGGGGGTGCCAGCTAACATCTTGCCTAGGGCACCAGATTGGTCAGGGCTGGTCACTGCTCTGCGCTAATTTGCCTAGAAGTCACTCATAGACTTTCCATATACATACAGATGGATTGCACCAATGCACCAATGCACCATGCGGGCTAAAGTTGAGACTCTCCAAATCTTTCCTAACTGTACTCAGTAGTTAATTGACAGTCTCTAGTTTAAGAGGAAAAAAGTTCGTCACTCAAACCACTGAGGAATAATGGCGCTCTAAAGACAACATATTTGGATTCCAGAGGATTTTGTGTAAACTAATTCAACATTTTAATTTCTTACCAAGAAAGTACCAAGTGAGTACTTGCAAGGGAACTGGCAGAGGGCAACCCCTCGCTGTGTCCCTCTCCAAAGCCAGACCCAACTCAGCACAGCTCCAAGAGGAATGCTCTAGGAAATCTTTCAGTCATCATCATAGGCCCCAAAAATCTATGTGGTCTCTAAAGACCCATTCTAATTCTGTTATAGGCAAGGTCTTTTAATAAGCCCATTGTTGTATTGCTAAGGATGTATTGTATCTTTTTGCACATGCTTTTATGTCCATTTGTCTAATTGCGTACACATGGATGTGTTATTGTTTCCAATAAAGCCTGTGTGTCTGTGCTGTGTAAATTAGTTTGAGGAGTAATTAATTCCATGTGTCCAACAGACTTATAATCAGTTCCTAATGTCAGCAGTTTCACTACGTCCCCTCTAGGTGTCGCCAATTGACTGTAACCGTTAGAGACGTGTGTACATCAGACATGAAGCTGGTGTAGAGGAACGCAACGTTCACGTTTGTACATGAGGCCCCAGGTGTTTCTATTATTTTGTCCACCCCATCCATATCAATGAAGGTCTGCTAAAGAACAGGAACACCTCTGTGTATAATGTAACAGTTCCTCACTCTACATCCTCCAGACTGATCACACAGTTAAATCACACCTCTCCTCAACTGAACATTATAACCTTCATGAAGGATGATTTACTGCTGGACTCTTACTATTACTCCACACCGGTTTTAGCTACATGTTCCTAATAAACTGACAACTGAGTGTATATTAGTAATTATCAGTTGTATGCACAGACTGCAAAGTGCCTGACTGGAATTAATTGGTTGATTTCAGTGCTGTTCTCATCTGTGAACTCATTCATCTGGCAGCCTAAAGATGCTCTTTTCCTCACATATATACAAAAATGTACATTTGAACTGACTTACTTTGTACTTTTATCTGAGAACATTTCTGAACACAGTTAATGTTGTTTTTTTCTTCATCACAGTGACTAACTAGCTGCTGTACATTTAAACTGCAGTCCTGCTCCAGCACTCGCAGCTCTTGAGTCCAAGTCCTCAGTTGTTTACATGCTATTCAGATGTGCTAGTTACTTTAGCTTAGCAGTTAGCAATGGCCTCTCTCTCTCCGCTCACTCACTGCTGTGATGTGTAACAAATCAGACCAAAGTAGCGCATTGGCAAATCAATTGATCTTCTCAGCAATCAGTTAAAAAACATATTGATACTGATAATTGTAACATTGCTGAATATCTGATCTGATAATTGGTCGACCCCTAATATGAATTACAGTGTACCATTTTACTATCTGCCATCTGTCCATCTTGTGCCACTGTGATTGACCACTATTTGCTGTTTGCTGCCTCAGTCCTGTTGGTGACCCACGCTCAGAGGTTTAGGAGGCCTCTGGAATGTGACAGTGTTTCTTAGTTGACAGTAATCAGTTCATCAAAGTGTTTACGTTTGCTATATTTGGTACACTTGGTGGTTAGTAGGTCTTTCCCTGAAGAAATCCTCTGCCACACAGGACCTGATCATTTTGATGTTTCAGCCTGAGCCCAGCATGAGCAGCAAAAACAATAACATGCAAAATCCTGAACTGGCAGCACTGGAATGGGACCATAACGTCTATGTCTAGTCCACAGACTCTAGACCAGCAGTCAGTACTGGGGCAGATTGCTACAATGATGCAGCTGGATGCAGCTCTTATATTAAAGGAAAGATAAGACACGTTTTAAACTGGGAACAGGATTAACTTGATCCATAGTTTCTTAATTAACCTTTTTATGAACCTAAAACTGGTCCAATAAAATGATCAAGGCATGAAAAATCCTTGAAAGGATCTGGGATCCAGTCCAAAATATTTAACATACTTTATAATACATTTTATAGCATGATAAAATAACACAGATGCTTTCAAGTTCACTCTGTTCCTCATAATAAAAAGAAATTACAACCATGAGATCTTAGAGTTAGGAAAGAAATGCAAAGTTTCCGTACTAGAAGTGGAACCTTATAACTTCACCGAGAAAGAGATAATGTCTACAAATCACTTACAGGTCCAGCAGGATGTAAGAAAGTAAAGTTTATGTTGGTTGTTTTTTACTTTGTTCATGTTTCTTAAACTACTTCAGCCTCTATCTGCTTTCTTCAGTAACGCAGTCATGAATGGATGCAACATGTTACAAGATCTGATTACACAACACTGACTGTGTGTGTAAATGATAGCCTGCAATGGCACACTAATGTCAGGCCTGCAGCTACTACAGTAGAATAGACCAGACTAAGTAGTACAGATAATCTGTTGTAACGGCAGAGGAGTATGTATTCACACACGGATGACGTAGAGGACGGTGCAAATTGTTGCAGTGCACTGTTTAATTAGATTTAGACGGCGGGTGGTGAAGTTAACGTCAGCCGCCGTCAGGCACCCATTTAAACACTGTAACAGAAAGGCTTCAGGAAGGCTGTCCACCCTGGGGGCAAATAGTATCTGCCTCATCTGCAGCCCCACTGTGTGCCTCTTGAGGCTGAAATGATCATACTCCACAATAAGTAAGTGCTGGATGGAAAATTTGACAATTTGTTTTGAACTAAAAGCACAGTTATTAGATTTTCTTTTGGGCTTTCAGTCACTTCTTGTGGCTTTCACAAGGAAGAAAAAGTCACAATGAATCTCATGGAGAGTTCAGAATGGACAGGGTTTTCTCATCTGGTCATCATGAATGTGTTAAATCTGAATGGCAGTTGCTGGTTTAGTATCAGATTCCATCCTGGGAAAACCAAACTAGAACCAATCTGCTTTGTGTATCGGACTGACCCACTCAGCACAGTGTGGACCAGACCTGCCTCTGAGTTCAGAGGGCTTCAGAGAACTCTTTGGCCAAGGTTCAAATCCTACAATTGGCAGCATCCAAGACCAGGGCCGTAACTATCACTGAGGTCATGTCCTCGGTATTTTGTCCAGGAATTTGTCCTTTTTTTCTTGTAATATATTCTGAAAATTCTGAAAACAACATCTAAGCTTTATGTTGAGAAATAGAATGATAACTGAACATCTCACTGAATGAATAAAAGACAATAAATCCCCCTCATGATCAATGGTGAACAGTTGTTGATGATAACAAAGAAGAAGATGCTAAACAAGTCCACAGGCCGTCTGTGCAGGCGGCTTATTACAACCCATTGTTAGGTGACCTCTACGACCAAGGCCTGCCGTCACAGGGCCAACAGAGGGTCAGAGGGTCGGACAGACAACCAACACAGACGTTGGTTTGTTTGTTGCCCAGTGAGACAAAGTGAAGAGCTGGAGCAGACATGCTGAGGTTTGATGTCACATCACCAGAGAGAGGCCATGCACTCACATATCCATCATCCTGAGGGAAAATCAAACACCACTCTGTCTATTAGCTCAGTGCTACAACCTGAAGGCTTCTGTGGTTAAATTAATCCAAATCATTTTACAGACTCATTAAATGCAAACGACCTCTCCCATCAGGCCTCTGTTCACATCTACTGAAAAGTAAAATCATCATCTCCAAACCTTTGAGAAACTTTTAACAACAAGTAGGTTAAAGTCCAGAAACCACAGCTGCTTTTGCAGTGTACTGTATATCTGTTTTATTCTGAAGTAGAGTTCCTTGTGTATCTTGTGTAAAGGATAGATAATGTGATCATGAATTATCCTCTGTGGACCATTAATATACATGAAAGAGGAAACATGTCAAGCCTCAGGCCTGTGTTTGCTTCAGACACTGGTCATCACTGAAGGCTGGAGCTATAAATGTTCCTGTAGAGATACATATAAACATCTCGTAACATCTTGTAATATGACATGAATTCGATTGTTGAGGAGGAAACTCCTCTCTGCCCACAGCCATTCTTAATATGTTTCTGATAAAAAAAACAGTGAATCAGTTTCATTCTTGTAATCTTGTGCATAAACATGGGCTTCCAGTCACAACTATACTTTGGAACAAAACACTTGTTCTCCCTCTTTATGTGTGTGACAAACAGCGAGCGTGTAGCAGCAGCATGGTCTTTTCTCACTGTTCAGTCGAGAGCTTCTTTTTTTTTAGATACAATTATTTATTGAACACAGGGTTTTTGGTACCATACTGTCCTAACACTGCAAGCCTGAGTCTGACCCTGGATACAGGAGAAATGCCTACACAGAAATGCCTTTAGTCATCCCCCCAACTTGGAGTCTGCAGAACTGAACTAACTTCCAAGAACATCAGCAGGACCCGATGGCCGAGTGGTTAGGGCACAGCTGGACCTTATACTACATGTCTCCCCTGTATTTCCTGTCTGTCTCCACTTTCCTGTCATATAAAGGCACAAAATGCCTCCAAAAATATTATTTAAAAAAATAAGTCCCAAGAATATCATTTGCTTTCATGTTAAGCCTTCCACATTCATTCATAGACAAATAGGCCTAACCACAGAGCTGTGGGGGAGCAGGATGTCACGGGAGAAGTAATAAAACATTTTCTTAATTTCATATTTTAATAAACATTAAAAAAAAGGAATTGTAGAAAGAATTTATAAATGAACAATTAATCCATCAATAAATACTTCAGCTTTAGAAATGAATTTACAAAAACAGCATGAAACTCTCATTAAATTAACCATTTATAAATATATTTATTAATTCATGAATAAATAATAGAATTTGAAAAACTATTTGAAACGGCATTTTAAAAATAGGAATACACACCTGCATTCCCTCCTCACTTTCCATTTCCTTTTTGCAGCTGCTTTTCCTTTTCCTATTAGCTAATCAATTAGATTAGCTACCCAGTGGTAAGCTGTCCAACCAATCAGAGACTTTGTTACATCCTATGGCCAATTCTGATTGTTATTGGGATTGGTTTTCCAAATTCTACAATTACTCATGAATTAATAAATTTTTTTTGTTTGTTTTTTATAAATGGTTAATTTAATGAGAGTTTTATGTTGTTTTTGTAAACCCATTTTTAAATCTGTAAAATCTGTAAAAATCTGTAAGTATTTACTGATGGATTAATCGTTCATTTATAAATTCTTTTTACAATTCCTATTTTAAATGTCTATTATAATATGAAATTAAGGAAATGTTATGCTAAAGTAATGCTTTATTGCTTTCCCTGTGCCATCCCTGCTCCCCCATACAGAACAACCTGCTTTCTACTGGAGCTGAAATAGCAAAGACAAGCTGATACAGTGGAGCTCGTATACAGACTTTTACTGTGCAGATAAAAGACCCTGATCCTGGTTCAAGGCGTCTTCACAGCTGAATACTCAGGCTGTGTAACGTTTTATACTCTTATCTGACCCAAAGCATTTTATATACTTTATATACTTTTAGGCATGGTACTAAAGTAATTCTTAATTGGGATCTTAGCGCAGCCACAAGACACACACACACAGGTGATACACAAACCTCTGCATGAAAACACACACACACACACACACACACACACACACACACACACACACACACACACACACACACACACACACACACACACACACACACAGATGACTGAAGCTGCTGCTGCCTTCACTGTACCAGCTGTACACACATACAGTACTGGACTAGAGGAATACTGGACTGGACTGGACTGGACTGGATTTATAATCCTCAGAGTCATAATAAACATTGTGACATGTCATAGCAGGACAAGCACAGGTGTAATCTATAACTGCATTCCATTCAGGTAAACTATTCCAGGGCCCTGGTATTATACAAGCTGGGTCACTTCAATGGAACATGTTAGTAATTCCACCTGTGCTGTTCCTGCTGTGACAAGTCAAAAAGTCTGCTGCTATAGTACAAGGTGTCCTGTGAACACTTGGAAACATGTTTCTGATATAATGGCTTTTTGGCCACCAGGGAACAGAGACCCAAAGTGAAACCAGAGCTTCTGTTCCAGGAGTAAGAAAACCTTCAGGGCCGACTGTCAGTGTTTACCGTGGAGACTGGTGCTCTCCCCTTTCATTCATTCATTAGATCTAACTCAAACACTCTGACGCAGTAAACACAGAGAACAGGACAGTGGTGTTAACGCTGCATTTCAAACACGACTTTCAGTTTTTAATTCTCTGTGGTTCTCGTAGGTGCTGCAGCTCTGTCTCTCTACATAGAGTTTGCAGGTTACTGGATTGTTGGATTTCTTTTCATTATAAATTAATTTCTGATTTATTTCTGACAGAAAACATCACTAAAATGTCACTGTCTCCACATGCTGCTGCTACAATGGTTAAAAATATATATATATTTTTTCATTCTTTCAGATTCAGCCTAGACATTGAAACTACAGTGGACGGAATCAGTTTTATGTAATGTTGCTGGTATGATGTCACTATAACATCAACAGGTCTTTTCTCTGTCTGTTTCTGCTGCGAGATGCGTCACACGTGAAAAAGAGGTGAGACGTCGAATCTCTAGATCACACGACACAGCCACAGGACGTGAGACGTGTCACGTGCGTCGCTCTCACCCGTTAACGTGGGCACCAAAATGAAAATCAACACGTTCCACAGCTGCCATGCACTCGCCATGCAGCCAGTGTGTTCCTGGCCTTAGTCTTTCTATGTTTTAGTTCAGCAGAATCATTGCTGGATCTGTCTTAAAGCCATTTTAACAAAAAGTCTATCATTAAGAAACGCAGGTCAGGAGACAACAGGCTGACATATTAGTCTTCTACCTGTTAATTAAATAAAGTACTGCTGTAAGTAAGTTAAATATCTACTGTTACATCCATCCATTTTCTGCTGCTTATCCAGGGTAGGGTTGCCATGGCAGCAGGTCAAGCAAAGTAGTCCAGATGTCCCTCTCCCCAGCAACGTGTTCCAGCTCCTCCTGGGGGATCCCGAGGTGTTCCCAGACCAGGTGAGATATATAATCTCTCCAGTGTGTTCTGGGTCTACCCCGAGGCCTCCTGCCAGTTGGACGTGCCCAGAGGAACCTTCACCGGGCGGCGCCCAGGAGGATCCTAACCAGATACCTGAACCACCTCAGCTGGCTTCTTTGTATATGAAGGAGCAGCAGCTCTACTGAGCTCCCTCTGGATGTCAGAGCTCCTCACTCCATCTCTAAGTCTGAGTCCAGACTCCCTGCAGAGGAAACTCTTTACAGCTGCTTGTATTTGGGATCTCATTAACTACCCAGAGCTCTGACCACAGGTGAGGGTGGGAACGAAGATCAACTGGCTCACCGCTGGTGTCCACCAGAAGGATCTCGGGTTGGTTCATTCTCAGGTTGACTGTTTTATTATGAGCTGTGTTCAGTAGAAGAGTGAGACACATGGCTTCTCCTATTACAGTACCTGACAGAGACTAAACTAAATTACAGTAAATAATTACTTGAGTGATGAGTGAAAATCTTATCAGAATGTTACTCTAAACTCACCTGAAATGCTTGCATAAAGTTTGTCACTGACTGTATGAAAATTATTAGGGTTACATATTTACATTCATATAGTCTGACATTTTTTAGGTGAGTGAGGGAGGATCTTTGTTTCTCTTCATCCCTGGTTTATATTTTATACACACATATTAACACATGAACGCATTTTTCTTAAAAGCATTTGGGATACAAACGTTAATTCACTCACTGCCTGTATCAATCCATCTGTATGATTTACACTGCCTAAATGAAAACAAAGAAATACAATGAAATACAGTAGACAGTATAATATGTATTTCTTTGTATTTATGCATTTGCTATGTCATAGGTGAATAAAAAACATGTGGTAACGGACGGTTATTTAGCTCTTTTCTTTAATAACTGAATGAACTGTCCTGTTAAACATGTTTTATTGTCAGTAAGTTAATTGTCATACTTGTTCCCATTTAATGGTCAACCATACCCTTTGCATGCCCCCCTGTATCCCACAGTACAACGTATCCCTGAGTTGAATGAGCTAATGTGTTGTCAAATAATTAGTTCTTCCGGCCACCTGCAGTATGAATATTCACTGACTTTTTAACACATATCCTGCAGCCGATCTATAAAAACAAAATAAAAAACTAGCACCCGTGTTCCACTATGTTCACCGGCTATCTGTCAGCTGGTACTGGTCAAGTAGCAGTTTATCTCAGCTTGTTTGTTGAGCTGCCTGTAGCTGGAAACAAGCTTGAATGATGACTAAGATGTATGAAGTCTATAAAACCAAAACAAACAACTATGGAGAAAAAAACACTTGTCTGTCTGTCCTCTGGTCCCTCTTGTAACCTCTGTGTTCCTGTCTAAACAAAAGCTCATCAAGTAAAAGCATCATTCCTTACAAATGTGATATTCTTGGCAAATAGATTGTGGTTCTTTGAACAACACACAGTGAGGTTTTAAATATTGCCTCAACACATTACACTGGTGTCCCTAAAATAGACACTTGGACAGGGAAGCAAGTCACTGCTGAGCTGAAGCTCAGTCCAACAAATCACTGTGTGTAATGTCCCAAAATGACTGTCAACTCCCATTCCATCAGAATCTGCTCAGCACAGGAGTTTGTATTTATATTCTCCTACAGAGAGGAGCAGAGAGGAGGTGATGAGAAACAGACAGAGCTGCTATTAAAGGATAAAACAGCACATAGTGTGTGTGTGGTGTGTCTATGCAGAGGTCAAAACAGCATTTGACTTCTATTATGATAATGATCACGATTTCCCTAAAAAAGAAATTTCATTTCTTATTAAAAACCTTTCCACATGGTAATAAATAATTACATCTATAAAAGTAAAGTTGTTCCTCGGGCTGTAGTCATATTATATTGTTAGGCAAGTCTCAGCATATGGGACATGGGACCTAATTGTTCTGGGAATTAAACCTATAGAATATGACCTTCAATAAAACTATACAACCATCTAACATGCAGGTACAAAATATTTATCAAATGAAATAATTTGATGACTTGAATCCAGTTATGAGCTTCCATCCTTCACAAATGTCTTTCTTTAACCTATAGTAATCACTGTATGAGGTGTGTTTTAGTTCTCAAGTTATTTCCAGTGAAAGGAAAAAATCAGAAGCTGCGAGTAAACATCAGCAAAATGTATACATGCATGTAAAGACGTGGATTGAAGGCTGAGCAAATGGATATTTTTACATGTACATGTGTATTATGTGGATATTACTGTCTGTATATACTTGTCTATATATTTCCCGCCTTGGAATGGAAGCTGGAGTTGACTATAGCGTCAAAAACTTCACAAACTGAGACTGAACTCTGACACACTGTCATCAATAGTCTTACCTTGGCCAAGTTTGCTCGCCCTACCGATCATGGACGTTAGTGTGAAAAGCAAAGTGCTGGCGTCCCGCTGCTGCAATAATCCACCGACACTCGGCCGATCTCTGCGGAGCTGTGCGTCGGTTCCTCGGTTATATCCCGTGGCATAGTGGCGCAGTCCTGATCTCGGTGCTCCTCATGGCTGGAGCCGCTGTCAAGGAGTGACAGCACTGACCGCAGAGCTGATCCTGCGGGACTGAGGAGCTGCTGATGATCGACCCACAGAATGCCGAGCGGGTCGGGCGTCCTGCTGCAAGACAGGTGAGGAGCTTCACTTCCAGATGTGTGTGTAGTTGTGTGTGTGTGTGTGTGTGCGCGCGCGCGCGTGCCTGAGTGCGAGCGTGCGTGCGTGTGTGTGTATATGTGTGTGTGTGTGTGTGTTTATGTGTGTGTGTGTGTGTGTCTATATGTGTGTGTGTGTGTGTGTGTTTATGTGTGTGTGTGTGTGTGTGTGTGTGTGTGTGTGTGTGTGTGTGTGTGTATGTAAAGCCCACGGTGTCATATTCCCTCCTCCATCTGTGCTGACCAGTAGCACCCAACAACCAAAAACATGGCTGATAATTTGTGGTTTGTAACATTGTTATGGATAGAGCAATCAGGAGGAAAAGAGACCAAATTAGATTTTTCTTTTTATTGTTTCACACTTCAAGTAACTAAAACGTTCTTGTAACTGCTGAATTCTTCCAGAAGACAAACATTTTCTGCTGAGGGAAATGGAGCTCAGCAGTTGAATGTGGTTCCTCAGTTTGCCATTTTTTTTATTTTGAAAAAAGCCTTATTTGCCACATTGCCACAAACTTAATTAGTAATGCACTAATACTGCAGGACCTGCCTTACTTTCTTATTTTATAATGGCAAATAATCGAACAAATTACCAACTAATTTAATCACCAAAACCGATGCACATGCAGTGAACCTGGGGTTTGTTGTCTCAAGGGAAAAACAGCATCAGCATTCAAGTGACAGAGACACAGTTATTATGACTATTGACTATTATTGGATGGATCCAGGTGAAATTACTATAGCAACAAAATGGGGGACTTTGCATCAACCAAAATGAAGGTCAGCCAACCGTAACAAAGTAGTGATGGTCTCACCCTAATCCTAAACAAGCACAGCTACAGAAACAACTGAAGTATGTGTCCAGTGGTGGTTTGTAACAGTGTATGACACTGACAAATGACGTCACCCTGCTGATATGATGGGGTTGTTAGCTCTAAAGGCCAGTTAGAAAAAAAAATGTAGTTTTTATATGGAGTTTTCTTCAGAATCACTTGGTACAAACAGTTTCTATCAGAGGGCATTGTTGCCAACTTATAGTGTTTGTCACTAAATTTAGAGAGTAGGAAAGCACTTCAACAAATCTAGAGATTTTTTGAACAAACCTTGGCCACTTTCCATAGAGTCTCCAGTTCTGCCCAGTGAAGGAGAGGCTCATCTCTGTGTCCACGCTGTTCAGTGAGTGTCTGTTTGTTACCAGACAGAGGCTGTGCTCTGTGTTAGGGACAGAATTAGACAGATATTGTGTCTCTTCTAACTTCCTCTGTGAGTGATCATGTTACAGTAAATCCAGCAGAAATTACAGTTCAGTCTTTGTCTTTAACTGATGTTTTTGGTGATGTTGTCAAACGACGCTGTGGTTATAAAATCAGGATTTTAGTACTAGCAGAGCAGCAGCTTGAGAGGACTGCTGGTTAACATGTCGTCTTAAGGGGCCATGTTTCAGTCACTGTTTCAAACTTGTTCCATTGTCATGAGAACAGAAACAGCAAAACATGTCAATGAGAACAGCTTTATTGTTGATTCAGATGGATTAAAATACTCTATTTGTGAGCACAGAAAGGAGGAGAGAAGAGAATAGATAAAGAGCTAAAACCAGCTGACACTAGACATAGACCAGCTGATACTAGACTGAAACCAGCTGATGCTAGACTGAAACCAGCTGATGCTAAACTGAAACCAGCTGATGCTAGACTGAAACCAGCTGATGCTAGACTGAAACCAGCTGATGCTAGACTGAAACCAGCTGATACTAAACTGAAACCAGCTGATGCTAGACTGAAACCAGCTGATACTAGACTGAGACCAGCTGATACTAGACTGAAACCAGGCGATACTAGACTGAAACCAGCTGACACTAGAATAAAACCAGTTGGCACTAGGTTTTCCCTCTTGGTTGATGGTTGATCGAAAAGCTTCCTTCAGATTGTCGATCAAACTGATCAGCAGAGCACACAGCTCCACTTATTGGGGTATTTAAGAGAGAGCTCAGGTGTCAAAGATTGTTGGGACATTAGAACATAATCAGTGCTAATTCATTGTGAAAACAACACTGGGCAAATGTTTTTACCAGACCTATCATGAGTTCATTTAACGGTTTAGCCCCTAAAGCCAAGTCAGCTCTGAGAGGGGCTGTACAGCTGTCCAATTAGTGCTAAAGACAAGGAGAGAAAAATGACCAGTAAAACAGATAAAAACAGGAGTGAGATAATATCTGATGAAAGTATTTTTACCTCTGAAGTCGCTGCAGTGTTCTTAGAAATGATAAACTGTCACACAGAGCACAGTAAAGAGCATGCAAGTTTCAGGAACACTTTTCCCACAAGAAAGCGCTGGTGTGCAACCCTCAATCCTGTGGAACTTATCAAGATTGGCTGGGACTCAAGTAAAACTCCACTACAGCCTTTTAAACCCCTCTCCTGATTGTTGCTCTGCAGTCAGGAACACCCCTCCACCCCTCCTCCACACAGCATCTCAAGCAGCCCCCGAGCCAAAAACACAAGATTAAAACCCTCTGAAGGCTGCAGCTCCTTCTATGGGCAGCGACGGCTGGCTGATCACTGCTGGAGCCTGACCCTGCCACCCTCACCAGCCAGGGTCCCCTCTCAGCTTGAAGAGCTGTCTGATGGGTAGGAGTGAGAGGATGGTGGCAGAGCCCTGACAGGGGCAGTGGGGCAGGAGACAACAGCTCAGAGGGGCACTGAGGAGTGACGTGGGACGCATCACTCTGGCCAAACATTTATTCAAGACAACCTCGCTCAGTCAGCTATGTGTGCTCCACAGGAACAAACCACCTGCCACTGCTAAGTAAGCCAAAGATAAAATCTGACATCTGCCAATAAAAAAAACGTACCAAAACACACTGGAGACCTTGTACCTGGTGGAATTACCTTCACTTCTCTCCCAAAATTCTACTTTGTTCAAGCACTTCACTTTTACATTTATAATGTTGGTCATGTGGACGAGAACATGAAGTAACTGAAGGCTTAAAAAGTAGAAGAAAGAGAAAATAGTAGAAATAAAATTTACTTTATTTTGCATTGAGTCTAGAGTCAAGAACAGGGTGAAGATTAAACTCAGACTCAATGAGAAGAAAAGAATCAGTGTGTGATCTTTACATGAAACACAAACCTGATGATTCCTGAGTCGAACATCATGGACACCAGCTATTCCAGAAGTGGGCATCTGAATGGATGTTAACCAGATGTTACTGTATTAAAAGTGAACACTGTTACAGTGTATTTTTCCCAGGATGGTTGGATGGTTGTTGTTTGTGTTTGGACTGTTATTGTTTAATTCATTCAGAGTGTGGCCCACTTGGTAAAAGATGGTTTCAACCTTTTGTTCACCCCTTTTAATATATACATAATTTTATTTTTCACATTGATGTGAACATTTTTACAGAACAAAACAGAAAACACAAAGACACACAGAATTACCTTTCCCAACCCCAACCAGAAAAAAAAAATCAGCATATAGAGTGAAACATAAAGAGTCATTATACTAGCAATGGCATCTCCCTAAGAGAGGCCTGTGGTTGACCATAAATGTCTGGTTATGGTGTGTCACTCATCTAGATAAAGCTGCCAGATTTTCAGAAAGTTGTTTCCTTTTCTTATGTGATCTCTTCAAGAGCAATACAGCTGTTCATTTCTGACAACCATCTATCAATGAGGAGAGGGGAATCAGATTTCCATGTCACTGCATTTCCTGGTCCCACACCGAGCAATTTTCATCAATTTCAGTTGGGAATTAGTTGAGGATCTACAGACATCTGTGAAACTGACCAATAAGCAAAGTTCAGGATCTAATGGGAAGATAACTCTAGTGAGTCAAGGGGCCACAGAAATCTGCTGAACATTTTCTAATTTAAGCATAATTGTAACTGTTTTTTAATTTTTTTTAATTTTTTTTAATTATAAAATGAAAATATGTATCATATAGAAAAGCAAGAAGGTGTCAAAGTGTGTGACAAGCTGTCTGCTGCTAAACTGTCAGCCAGTTACTAACAACTGATGTCTATTCCCACTTTGAGCTTAACTTATTCTGGCTGGTCCTGGGCTGTGTGTTGGTTTTCACCAATCACCTACATTTAAGGACTTTTTAACAGGAATTATGCCAAAGTATGACAGTCAAAGTACATGTCTGCTCTCCAACTAAACCTTCAGAAAAAGACCTCTATGATTCTTTTAATCTTATGGAGTCAGTGCGACGTCCAACACGTGAACATGGACAAGGGACCTGTTTTATCATCGTTTACGTGTATGATGAGGAAATATGTGACACAAAGATATTCAGTGTTACTGTTCCCTGTCGATCCTTGAGCTCTTGCGTATTCCTGCCACACAATGAACCCCACTACTCTGCTCCACCTGTTCAAATATCTTAGACTCTATTGCTCCTTTTAAGACCAAGTGCTTGAAACCTAAATCTGAGCCTCATCATGCAATCAGACAGGAATGTAAAGCTGAGTGCCAAAGGACAAAAGATAAGCTTCAAGTGTCCTTCAATGTTTTTAAGGAGTGCTACAGTCTGATTACCAGAAATGTGTCAAAGCTATCTATCTATCTATCTATCTATCTATCTATCTATCTATCTATCTATCTATCTATCTATCTATCTATCTATCTATCCATCCATCCATACTGTTATTATTTGTCTTGAATCCTCATGAGAGAGAAACAGTCATTTGAAGGCACCCTGCACATTGTTCCATCCCACCTTCTTAACGAGGTCTCTCATATCATTGAGCCTAATATCTATGGCTGTGGTGAATCATTGTCTTGATACAGGTTGTTGGACTGTCTGGAGGACCTTAAAGCCTGGATGTCACTGAATTGTCTTCATTTAAATGAAAGGAAACCTGGACCTGTTTACTGTCTCTTGTCCATGCATATTTCGCTGCATCAGTCCACATGGTCACTGCACTGCACATGTGCACCTAAAGTAGAAACTCTCCCTATGGACACACATAGAGACACACAGTTGTTCTACTTCTTTCTTTTCTGCCTGGAGGAAGGCGTGCACATCATCTGCCCTTAAAGTGTAGTGGCTGTGTGGATTGGTGGAGACAGATGTCCATGCAGAGCCTCATGTACACCCTCTGATGACAAACATTACATCATGTGGATCTTAAATGTCCCTCGCGTACCTGGGGACACAGAAAGTGTAAGTACTAGCTAAAACTTCATCACCATTACTGTAAGCTCCTCTCGGTTTGGATTCCATCAGTCAGTGGTTGAGGAAATCATGATTATAACCATTAAAAACACTGAATAAAGCAGTTTGACATTTAAAGTCAATGTTTGAGCGATGCCGTACGAAGGACAGAGACATCAGGGAAGAGCTGGAGCTGAGATTGATACTAACCTTTGTTGTTTCTCTGATAACTTATAAACCAGACGTTCAGCAGGTTTTTACCAGCAACGGAATGTTACCATGATTAAAATCACAGATTTCTCTGGTTTGAGAATTGATGGAAACATTTAGGGAAATGTAAGAACACAACTCAACAACATATAGATCATAGGTCTAGTTGTTTTTATACATTTTAATGGGGAAAAGTTACAACTTTTACTGCATTGGTGAACAAAGAATTCAGATTTTGTACTTCAGTATGTACAAATATAACAATGTAAAAGTCCTGCATTCAAAATCCTCCTTACACTGAATTAAAAGTAACATCAGTGAAATCTACTTACAGTTTTTCTCTCGCTTTGGTACATTTCTCAGATCAGAATTGAAATTCTCAAAACTACTTGTTCAATCTTCACATCATTGTGTCACTTGTGCACATCAACAAAGCAGTTTCTCATTTCTTTGAACAAGTTGCAAATGCTTTGGTACATCCATGCAAATGATTATGTACAATTCTCTGCTGTTTCCTACATTATTAATTGCTTATGTCATGTTGATCAAAATGTATTATAATGGGTCTCTGTTGAATAGTCTCACCCCCCACAACATTTAGGCATTAGTTCATCGCATAAGTCTTTACATGCAAAATGGTTGAACAAGTTGTCATAATATGTCAAGCATATCTCTACATTTCCATTAGACTTTTTTTTCTAAATCTGTCCTGAATTGGTAAATTGCTCCCAGGTGAATCTTGACTTTCTCTAACGAAGGGAAATGTGTGAAGCATTAGATCAACAAATGATCAACCAGTTTTTCTGAATAAAGCCCAAAAGGTGCATCTCTGAACCATCAAAACTGGCAAAGTATATATATAGTATATATAGCGGGAGCACAACACAATGTTACAAGTCTGGACAATGGAAAAAGACAAGGAATTGGACGGGGTCAACAGCCAGAAGAAGAAGAAGAGGAAGGATGAGTTGAGGCTGAGGACATGTTGTGCACGTTCCCTGATGAGATAAGAGCCACACTGTATCAACCACGTTCTCACTCATGGGCTCAACAATCCGGCTGGCTCGAAGGGTGCCAGCCAGGCCAACATGTTGGGAGAATACAACTGTGTCCTCAATCATTCAGACTTTTCCGTCAACAGCAACAGGTATGTAATCTAAAACAATAGGAACTGTACTGTAATGCTGTATACTTTTCTATACACGCTTCATACAATATTACAGTATTCCGACGCGCATTTTACAATATACTGAAGTAAGTACTATTTTAATACAGTGACATTATATCTTACTCAAATTTTGTGTTTTGCGGCACATTACTACTATCTTTTTCTCACATAGGAGCTGCAGACAACTTCACAGGGTGGCATAGGCCCTTCTCACACACCTGGACAGTGAGCGAGGCTATTGCACTAATGGGGTTGTAGAAAAACAATGCCACTAAGACTAAGGAGGAAGATAAAGCAGCTGCCATTACTATTAGCGGACCAAACAACAGTTTTTGAAAAAACATCCAAACAGTCAGCATTCTCAACCACTGACTCAGCGGTGCCTGAACAAGCACACCAAATGAATAGTGAAGCAGCTGATCCGCATGCGTTACCCATTGGACATACAGATTAATATCCGCAGTCTGATAAGAGGAAGCGATAACGAGTCTGTGCTACCAAGATCTCAATGTACAAGGTTAGAAACATGTATGAGCATGCAGTAACTGTACCTCACAGTAAACAGCACAACATCGTATAGTGATATACAGTACAGTAAGTGTGACCTTTACACATTTGCTATGGCTGTAGAAAAGAAGATGCAACATGTGCTGTATACATTTGATGTAACTGTATCTTGTCCAAAATGAAAATGCATGTAATTCATAAAACTCATTTTGTGTCTTCTGGATATAGCGTATAATGGAACTGGAAGCAAGTGAACCACCGCACAACTTCATCTCCATGAGTGCTGCTATCTCTGAGAATGTTGTGCTAACGCATATTCCCATTATTGGGCCATACAATACAGAGCGTCTTGTCACCTTTTTAGACACTCTCTACAGGGATCTCATCCCTGAACAAGAGAGGGGTCAGATTGGAGATGACTTGCCAAAGTACGTGATAGTTTGGGACAATGTCAGTTTCCATCGCTCCAACATCATCAGGCAGTGGTTTGCGACCCACAACAGGATGCTGATGGAGTTCCTCTCACCCTACTCCCCATTCCTTAACCCCATTGAGGAATTTTTCTCAGCATGGAGATGGAAAATATATGATCGCCAGCCACATACACAGATGACCCCTCTGTGTAATGGGTGAGGTTTGGACCCAAAAGCAGCACCGACTAGGACCGATGATTGGTAATGACTTTTATTATTAGATGCAGGTAAATAAACACAGTTCAATTCAAAAGGGGAATGGCAGTCTTTGAGGGGCTTGGGGAAAATCCGAGGGCCCAGAATAAAGCTGTGGATGAGGCAGCCGTACCTGGCAGAGGGTAGGTCGGAACCAGGCAGAGGACCGAAAAACCAGCAGGTGAGTAACCCAGGAACACTCACGATGGTCGAGATGAGGACTCTGTCCCAGCGATGATCAATGGGGAAACGAGGAGAACTCACACGCTGCAGCAGCGGAGGTGGAGGACTCAGAGCAGCCCCGAGAACAGGCAGACGAAGACCAGGAAGAGGCAAGGCAGAATCGTGGTCAAAAACAGAAGGGCTGAAGTAATTACCAGGGCAGAGACGAGGCGGGTAGGTCGGGAGCAGGCAGGGTCGGAACCGGGAGATCAGATGAAAAGTAAACGCTGGAAAGTCTTTCATGGGAACAAAGAACAATCTGGCAGTGAGTGTGAAGGAGAGTGGAGCTTTTAACCAGGCTTGATTGCTGAAGAGCTGCAGCTGAGTGAACAGGTGAATGAAGTGACTGACGAGGTGGGTGTGGCTGTGCAGAAGTTCATGGGGTGAGCAAGGGAGGTTGTGAAGTGGAAAACAACTGAAGGCAAGGTATGTATGGAGGTACAAACGCATTGACAGAACCCCCCCCTCAAGGGCACGGCTCCCGACGTCCACAAAAAACGGCATACCAAGCCGGGTGGGAGGAAGGGGGCCAGGAGGAGGGACTAAAACTAACTCAGGAGGCCAGACCAGTCCATCCACAGCAGCCGGGTGGGGCGGAGGGGGTTCTGGAGGAGGGCTACCCTCGTAATCCGAGGACGATGTCCCTCGGAGGAAGGACCCCCTCCCCCTTCCAAGTCAACAGGCATGGGAGGGAGATGGCCCCCGATGTGTAGCACCAGCGGAGGAGGTCGAGCCTGGAGGTTGTTCAGGGTGTTGCCGATGAAAATCGGTGATGAGGCGAGGGTCAAGAATGTGACAAGCTAGGGACGCCACGACCTCTCCTCTGGACCATAGCCATCCCAGTCGACAGGTATTGAAGCCCCGACGACCTTATTCGACGGCGGGAAGCGCAAGCAGGCGACGAACAGCGTAGGCGCGGACCCCCATCGATAAGGCGAGGAGGCGCGTGGAGGAGTTTGTTATGGGGGGCACCATGTGTGTGTCTCTTTTTACCACAAAACAGGCTTGACGCGAGAGAATGGAAGGTGGGGTGGATGCGTCAATGGACCGGGGGACTGAAGCCTACTGCCGCCGGGTTTGATGAACCTTTCAAGTATGGGGAAAGGTCTCGCACCTTGATTCTGGGAGCAACTTCCCTGGATTCCACCGCGGGAGAGGGAGGTCCGCGGGTGGAGAGCCAACACCTTTTTTGGCCACTTGGTAAGTCGGAGCTTGAGTGCGACGCCGGTTGGCAGATAGGAGTAGCGATCAGAGGCTCGGAGAAGGGCTGCTCTGAGCCTTGGGATCCAGGTGCGGGGCGACAACCGACGGATTTGAAGGCCTGGACAGAGGGGCAGTGGCCTCTCCCCTCAAGGGCCGGGAAGAGTGGAGGTTGATACCCGTAACAGCATTGAAAGGGGAGAGGCCAGTGGCCGAGCTGGTAGGGGAGTTGTGGGCCGTATTGACCCACCAGGCAGCCTGCTGGGACAAAGAGGAGGGGTTCGTGACACCATACAACCGTAGTGTTGTCTCCAATCTCTTGGTTCATGCCGCTCTGCTTGGCCATTGGGATTTGGGGGTGGAAACGCCAGGAGGGCAAACTAACGGAGGCCCCAAGCTGAGGCAGAACTCCGCCAGAAGATGGGAGGTGAACTGCGGGCCCCGGTGCTGAGACCACATCAATTGGGAAGGCCCATGGAGGCGGAAGATATGGAGCAGGACCAGCTGAGCAGTCTCTTTGGCAGAGGGGAATTTTTTGGATGAGAGGAATGAAATGTGCCATCTTGCTAAATCCTGGTCAAGCCACGGGAGAATGACTGTTGGTTCCCACCAGAAGAGGGAAGACCAGTGACCCGAAGTCCAAGGAAGATGTGGGACCATGGGCGCCAGTAGGCACGCGGAAAGGGGATGCAAAAACCCTCAGGGGACTGATGAGAAGGCTTGTGTTGACTGCAGACAGGAACAGGCTCCCTTGATGTACTCACAAGTGTCCTCCTCCAGCGTAGCCACCAGAAGCGCTGTCTTTAAATACATCACACGTCCTCCGTATACGCAGGCACTCGCACCACAGCTAGTCTGGAGGAGTGGAGCGCACTGGAGTACGTCAGACCCCAGAGCCGAAAGAACAAAGAGACGTTTGGGGACAGGCGCTAGGACCTGGTTGAATTCTCGCATAGGCAGCTTTCAAACCCTCTCCTCCACCTCCCAGGTCAGGGAAGCAATTAAACACAGGGATACGGGAGGATGGATCGGCCTCTTCCCTTGACTCCCCCTCCCCCATTGAATTGTCGCGACAAGGCATCTGGCTTGAATGTTTGCGGGATCCAGGTCCGATAGGAGAGGGAGAAGTTTGAATGCGTGTGAAGAAGAGGGACCAGCGGGCTTTGGCGGAGTTTCAGTTCTTCATTGGCAGTCCGGATGTATTCTAGGTTCTTATGATCAGTCCCAAAACCAGGAATGGCAGTCTGGTCCCGCTCCAGCCCAATGCGCCACAACGCTCTAGGGGCCAGCTTGACGGCTAACAGCTTCCCGGTTGCCGATGTCATAAGTTCCCTCTCAGCAGGGGAGCAGTCGACGAGAGAAGAAGGCACGGGATGGAGCTTTTGATCTGAGCAGCCCGCTGAGACACGGGACGGCTCCCAAGCCAACATAGGAGGCATCAACCTCCACAACGAACTGGCGGTCTGGGTCGGGAACCTGAAGGATGGGATGATGTCAAAGCACGCCTGAGAGTCTGGAAAGGGCCTCATCACTGCAAGAGGGTCCAGTGGAAAGCGGCACCCTTTGGTGGATGTGAGGAGCTGTGAGGGGGGCGGCGACAAGTGCTGTAAGGTTGCGGATGATATCGGCGGTAAAAGTTGGCGAACCCCAGGAAACGTTGCAGGTGCTTGCGGGAGTCAAGGGATGGGGCCAGGACGTGACTGCTGAGACCTTGGACGGGTCCATCTGCCAGACTACCTGGAGCCACAATGTAGCCCAAGAAGGAGACAGAAGAGGCATGAAACTGCACACTTTCTCGCTTTGACGAAGAGAGAGTTCTGCGAGGAGGCGCTTGAGAACTGCCTTGAAACATGAACTGACGTGCTCCTCCCGGGTCTTGGAGAAGAATTCAGGAATGTCATCCAAGTAACACGAACACAAAGCGGTTGAGCATGTCTCGGAGCAGTTCATTAAACGCAGGGCCTGGAAGACAGCGGGGCGTTGGTGAGACCCGAAGGGCATCACCAGGTTATTCGTAGTGACCCAAGAGGGGGGTGTTGAAGGCAACTCTTCCACTGCATCACCCTCCGGATGCGGAAACAAGATGGTTAGGGTTGCCGAAGATCTAATTTTGTGAATATGGGTGGCCCCCTGGAGAAGGCTCAAACGCTGAGGAGATGAGAGGGAAGTGGGTAGCGATTCTTGATGGTGATGTCGTTGAGGCCCGAATAATCGATGCATGGCCTCAGTGTCTTGTCTTTCTTTTCGACAAAAGAAGAACCCTGCCCCCGTTTCAGGAGAAGAAGAGGGTCGGATTGAATTTCCTGCTGCCAGAGAGTCATTGGGAATGTAGCCTTCCATAGCCCTCTCTTTCTGGGCCGGACAAAGTAGTAGAGACGGCTTGGGTGGAGTGGTGCGGGCTGCAGGTCCAAATTAGCGCAGTCATTAATGGGCGATGAGGGGCAGGGATGTGGCCTGGCCTTGCTGAATACCTCTTGGAAGTCATGGTATTCCGGTGGGGAACCCGGACAAGGTAGCTATGGCGCTGGAAGGCTGAGTGCTGGGTGAACGCTGGCGTGTCCTCAGACAGATCTGGTGCGCAGGAAGGGCTCCACCCCAGGATGGTCCCTGCAGAGCCCAAGTCAATGTGGGGGTTATTCGGAGGAGCCAGGGATACCCCAGAATCAGAGGGACCGCACAGGGGTAGAGTAAGAACATGAATTTGGACAGTCTCAGGTGGTATACTGAAAGTACATGGGTACGTAGCCCCACGGCGGGATGGTCTGATGAAGAGACAGTTCCAGGAGGTGTCCATGCGAGGGCCCTGGCAGGGATCGGGATGAGGCGGGGAATGCGGTCTACTATCCAACCTGCAGTGCTAGTCCTCATCAATGATGTTGGCGTCGGCCCCCCAGTGGGGCGTCGGCGGGCCCCCCACCTCACGGAGTCGATGAAAATGTAGCTAAGGCATGGGAACAGCTCGTCAGGCGCAGAGAGTAGGCCGCTCGCATATACACACAGAGTCGAGTTGGATGGGGAAGGCGCTTTGGGATGAAGTCTTTGGTCAACAGTATATCGCTCCCCGCCTAACTGATGAGTAGCGCCTGGCTTTGCTGGAGGCAGAGAGAGACGAAATGGCCGAGTGCCTACCACAGTATAAACACAGATTGGCCTGACGACGTCGCTCCTTTCTGCCTTTTGGGGAGAGACTGGTGCCGACCCAGTTGCATTGGCCGGACGGCCTCTGCCGAGGGGCCGGAAAAAGGAGGCGGCACCAGGATCTGAGGGCGTCTCCGCGAAGTCGTGAGGCGAGGGTTCCCCACTGGCTTGTTCGCCCGTCTCTCTGCACGGCGTCGGGCCTGAATACGGAGGTCCACTCGGATGGCCAGCTCGATCATCCCGTCCAGAGTTGATGGGAGGTGTGAGACACCAATTTCTCCTTGATGTAGTCGGCCAGATGTGGAAGGAAGAAGTCAGCAGGAGGGCCGACTCATTCCAGCTGCTCCGGCGGGCTCGAGTGCGGAAGTCAATGCGAGAAGTCAGCCACCGTTCTGATTCCCTGTCGAAGACTCAGCAGGTCACGAGCTGCGTCGACCCAGAAACTCCCATTCCAAAAACGCTTGCGGAGCTCCTCTGAGAATGCCTGGAAGGAGGCGCAAGCTGGAGTCTGCTTCTCCCACTCGCCGCCAGTTCCCAGAGAACGGGCGCGGCCCGCCTGAGGTGGTTGAATTGGTGAGGCACCCGGGCTGCCTCAAGTGGAAAAACGTGAAGGGGCTGGAGTGCAAAGCAAAATGGAACAGTTCGTGATGAACGGGTTGCAGCGTCAGGATCCCCCAGCGTGAACGCTCGGGTTTGCGCCGACCCGAGGTTCGGTGAATGGCTCCAGATAAGGAGGTCGGCGGTGGTGGGTGGGTGGTTTTGTTGGGGTTTTCAGAGACCTCGACGTAAGCAACTGCCTGAGGCAAAGGGGTGGATGACAGCTGCTGGATCTGGGTGAGGGCGGGTTCCGCCATCAATTACTTTCATGCCGCTGGAGAACGTCCTCTTTCTCTCAAAAGCGGTTCTGTGGAGACGGGGGGCCGCGCTGGGTCCAATGACTGGCCAGATTGTACTGTAATGGGTGAGGTTTTGGAAACCCAAACAGGCACCGACTAGGACCGATGATGTGTAATGAACTTCATTTATAAACTATTAATGCAGGGTAAATAAACACAGTTCAATGTCAAAAAGGGGAAATGGCAGTCTTTGAGGGGCTTTGGGGAAAATCCGAAGTGGCCCAGATATAAAGCGTGGGATGAGGGCAGCCGGTACGCTGGGCAGAGGGTAAGGTCGGAACAGGCAGAGGTAACCGAAAAACCAGCAGGTGAGTAACCCCAGGAACACTCACGATGGACGAGATGAGGGACTTATAGTCATGTACAGACATGGGGAGAACGTAGGAGAAACTGCTACAGCGCTGGCATGCGAGGCGTTAGAGGTGGAGTGACCTCTAGAGCATGCCCCGAGAACAAGGCAGAGTTACGAAAGACGCAAGGAAGAGGCAAGGCAGAATCGTGGTCAAAAACAGAAGGGCTGAAGTAATTACGCAGGGCGAGAGACGAGGCGGGTAGGTCGGAGGAGCGGCAGGGGTCGGAACCCGGAGGAGATCAGATGAATGACAGTAGGTAACGCTTGGAAAGTCTTGTCCATTGGAGACAAAGAAACATCTGGCAGTGAGTGTGAAAGGAGAAGGTGGAGCTTTTACGCAGTGCTTTGATAATTGCTCGAAGAGCTGCAGCTGAGGTGACACAGGTCGAAGTGAGTGACTGGACACGAGGTGGGTCTGGCTGGCAGATGGGGTGAGCAAGGGAGTGGTGAGTGGGGAAACAACTGAAGGCAGGTATAGTAAATGGAGGAAAACCAAATGACACATGTCGCGCCGCTGCCATGGATTAGCAGCATGTGATGACATCAACAAGGCAGATCGCCTGCAAGGCCTGGATAAGACACTCTAAAGATTCTTTTCCACGCTGCATCCGCAAGAGAAGATATTGCGTTGTGATGTGGATGAGAATTTGTGTGGCCTGAACAGACCAGGAACGTAGGGTAGGTGTAGGAAGACTGCACTGTAATTCCTACACATGGCATGTAGAGTTTTCCCCTAAGGAGATTGTGAAAATCACATGTCTTACTTTTGTGTTTTTTCCTTTTTTTCTTTGTGGCTATGCCTGCTGTCTTTTTCTCTTTCTGTATTGCAATGACATGGGTCTGGTCAACAAATTACAGTAAAACAGGTAAAAAGTGTACTAACTGTGAAATCTTGTCCAGTTCCTTTGCCAAATCAAATCTGCACCACATACACTAAGGTGTAAACTTACAATTTACAATAATTGTCATCAAAACTTTAGCTATAGTTTTATTTACAATCAGAAGCATCCCTGCCAGAGGTACAACTGTTATATTGGCAACATGGACTAAGCAATTTGATTGTCTTATCCGTACACAATAACACAAGGACTTGTCATTCTGATGGCAGCGACATGTTCATTGACATAGATATTTACTTTTGAGAGATGAACTAAGGATTTTGAGCAAGAGACTGGCTTTTGCAGGTAATCCATGGTGTTTTGCTATTGTACGAATTGTTTTGAGAAATTCACTTACTGTTTTGTAAATGTCGAGGATGATTCGAGAAATGTACCAAAGCGACTGAGAAAAACTGTAAAGTACCTGTCTGGGCCCGGGTAGTTTTGTAATATATTTTGGTAGGTTTTGCGTTTGTGTCTTGTCTACTTCCTGTTTTATTTTGGTGTGTGTTCTTCCTTGTATTGTCTAGCTTCCTTCCCTCCTGTTGATTGCCTCCCTTCCCCTAATGTGATACACCTGTGTCTCGTTATCATTCAGTGTATATATGGGGTGGGTTTTTTCCCCTTCTGTGCCAGATCGTCTTGTCGGATTCCTGTCAGCGGTCCAGCGTCTGTGTCTATGTGTGGTGAGGGTAGGGTGGATGCTCACACTAACAGATGTCAAATATGTTCACGGTTGCACAACAACGCCACCCTGGGAATTTCACCCAGGGAATTTTGGTTTTAACTACTGGACACACACAGGTTCGCTCTATTCACTTGGCACAAGATGTGGTTTAAGGTATAAAAATATATCTTTTATTGCAGTCAGTTAAAATATATAATCAAAATCATTCACACAAAAAGGGCAACTAGGCAGGAGCAGAGGCTTACCAGGTGGACAGGTATTTGTGAACGGGGAGTGGTTCACCCAAAATAAATAAATAGAAATAAATCACCCACACACACTTTGAAGTAACCAACACCAGGGAGCACAGCACATCAACTGAGGGGACACCACCACCAGTCACCGACACCGCCACCACCACCGGCCTCCGACAACTGAAACAAGGATAAATTATAATTAGGGGAGTTGCAACTCAGAACAAAAGAAAAACAACAATTAATGGGCAGGTTAAACCTAGAAAACAGATGTACAAAGAACTAAAAACCTTCTAAATATCCAAATGATAACTGCCCAATAGAAATCAAAGCAAAATACCTAATTCAAAGAAAATACACAATTCAAAATATAATTTAACACAAGAAAAACAAAGAAAATCAAGTTGACACTAATCAAAGGAACCCAAAGAAAAGAAACAAATTAATAACCTAAATACTTAACCCAAATTTAATTTATACAACCCACACCTCACTCATACAATTAAATCAGTAAAAGGGGAAATCAAGCTCAGTCCAAACATGCGTAGCAATGCCATGCAGAAGTGCTGTGGGAAACCTGACGGCTTCAGGTAGACTGCAGCAACAAGTCTTATTTTGAAAAGCCAATAGCTTTAAAAGGGTCCGTCGAGAGCTGCAAACAGTCGAAACGCCACCCAAGCAGCAGGTAAAGCAACAGAGCAGCAGCAGCAAAGCAGGCAAAAGCGGGAAGCAAGCTGGAAATAGAGCCGAGACAAAGCAGCAGCAGTCCGATCTGTGGTTTCACCTAACCAAAACATATTGTTAGCACTGTTCAATTAAGCTGAAAATTATGCAGTTGCAACAGAGACAGAACATACCTTTAGCAGAAGTGGATACGCTCACACACGCACTCATACAGGAGGGAGGACGAGAGGGACAGATCCGGACATCAGCATTTCCTATGACCACACTAGCATTAGCTGTCTGAATGCAAACACCACACCTCTTAGAGAGAGGACACTTACCACAGCCAAACGGGAGCACACAGGAGCGACACAGAGCAGCACACACGCTGTGGGTAAAAAGGAGCTGGCCGCTTACTGGAAGTGATGTGGAAAGCGGAAGAGCAGGGGAGAGGGCCGTCTTAAATACGGGCCCCGGATCACGGATAGGCTATCAGGCCATCAAGGTGCGTTCAAGGTGCATTATGTGCAACACATAGACTATGCTGCCATATACGTATATATCTCTATCCCTTGTGTTATTGTCCAGTTTTTGCCTTTTGGATATACTCGCCTAGTGATTTTGTACCTCTGCCCCGTGGATTGGATTTCCTGGTATTTTTGAAATTGGACTGAATAAACTACCGAACTCTCCTTCTCTTTGTCCCTGTCTCTGCATTCTGAGTCCACCTGTTCTGTGCTTGATAGTACGATCTGGCCAAGACATGGACTCAGCAGAGTCAGATCCTGTTCATGCTGCGTTACAGGCACAAGGACAGAAGCTGCATCACCAGGAGGAGCAACTTGCAATGGTTCACCGGGAAGTGACAGAGTCTTCCAGGAATAGTGAGGCTGCCTGTGCCACTCTGTCTGCTCAACTGAACTATGTTATCACTCAACTCCAGGTGCTTGAGCAGATCGCAGCTACTCGTGCACCAGGTACTGAAACAGCCACTGCAGCACCACCTGAAAGTCCTGCTCCACCTGCAGCACCCCGAGATTCGCAGCTACTGCGCCTGTCCAGTCCTGAATGCTTTTCCAGTGAGTCCGGCGACTGTCGCCCTTTCCTGGTTCAATGCGAGCTGCATTTTGAGTTTCAAGCGTCAGCCTTTGCCTTCAACTGTGCCAACATAGCCTATATCATATCCTATCTCTCTGGTCATGCAAAAGTGTGGGCAACAGCAGAATGGACTCGCAGATCCACAGTCTGTAACTCGCTGCCTCTATTTTTAGAGACTTTTAAAAAAAAGAATTCAGTCTACCATTCTCGGCAGGGAGTCAGCAAAAGCTCTAGTGGTCCTGAAGCAGGGCAGAAGATCAGTCTTAGACTATGCCATTGAATTTCGCACACTAGCAGCAGACAGTGGATGGAATCAGCCAGCTTTAGCAGACGCCTTTTTTAACAGCTTATCTGAATCTATCAAGGACCATCTGACCCCCTTAGATGTATCATCTGAGTTGGATGCTTTAGTTTCCCTTGCCTCGAAGATTGATAAGCACCTAGCGGAGCGTCACCGGACCCGCGTGCTCCAGGACCAGCACCGAACCCCAGCTCCTCTTCATCGCCGAATCTGGTCATCAAGTCCTTCAAAACCACCGTTGGAGGAGACATCGTCATCGGACACCCCGGAACCCATGCAGCTCGGACCCACTCGACTGGCTCCTGCTGAATGCCAAAGCAGAGTGAATGAGGGGAGATGCCTCTACTGTGGCCAGCTGGGTCATTTCGTTGCCAGTTGTTCAGTGAAAAGATCTTTTCAGCTCTTCAGTCAGGACCCTGGTGAGCATTACTAACTATAAGAATCAGGCAAAGACAGTTAACGCCCTTCACTCTCACTTCTGACTCTCTCTCCCTCAGCCGTCCAGCTCTGGTGGACTCAGGTGCTGATGCTAACATGATGAACTATGAACTAGCTAAAAGCCTTAACTTGTCTAGCCAGCCCATTCCTCAGCCTCTGTCGGCCACAGCTCTAGATGGTCGCCTCTTGTGCACTGTAACTCACCCATTAATTCTAGGTATTCCATGGCTAAAACAGCATAACCCTCGTATGGACTGGGCCACCGGCAGAGTGCTGAGTTGGGGGGAGAGCTGTAGGCAGAACTGCTTCCCTGCTCCAGCCACATCCAGTGCTACGGAGTCTGCTTCAGGGGCGGGCACTGACACAGAGTATCCAGATCTCTCGGGTGTGCCAGAATGCTACCTTGATCTCAAAGAGGTATTCAGTAAATCCAGAGCAAGTTCTCTCCCACCTCATAGGCCCTATGACTGCGCCATAGACCTTCTTCCAGGTGCCCCCATTCCTAAGGGGCGGTTATACTCCCTGTCGACCCCTGAGCATCAAGCAATGGAGGATTACATAAACGCTGCTCTTAAGGCTGGCATAGTCCGTCCTTTTTCATCACCGGCAGGGGCAGGATTCTTTTTTGTGGATAAGAAGGACAAGTCATTCTGGCCCTGCATAGATTACACAGGTCTGAATAACATCACAGTAAAGAACAGATACCCACTCCCACTGATCTCCTCGGCTCACGATCAGCTCCAGGGGGCTAAGGTTTTCACCAAACTAGGTCTCCGCAATGCATACCATTTAGTGAGAATTAGAGAAGGGGACGAATGGAAAACTGCTTTCAACACCCGGACACATCGGACATTATGAGTATTTGGTGATGCCTTTTGGCCTAACTAATGCACCTGCTGTGTTTCAGGCCTTGGTGAATGATGTTTTGAGGGATATGTTAAACAGATGTGTGTATGTTTACCTGGATGACATCCTGATATTTTCTCCAGATTTGACCTCTCATGAGCATGCTGTACGACAGGTTCTCCAGAGATTGCTAGAAAATCAACTGTTTGTGAAGGCTGAAAAATGTGAATTTCACAGGAGTTCTGTTTCCTTTCTGGGTTATATCATTGGGGAGGGACAGGTGAAGATGGACCCAGAAAAAGTCAAGGTGGTGATGGAGTGGCCCACTCCATCTACCCGCAAGGATGTTCAGCGTTTTCTGGGGTTTGCCAATTTTTACCACAAGTTCATTAGGAATTTCAGTACTGTTGCTACTCCTCTCCACTCTCTTACCTCTCTTACCTCTCTAAGGTTCAGTTCTCCTGGTCTCCACAAGCGGATGCAGCCTTCCAGCGTCTGAAGCAGAGCTTTGCCACAGCTCCCGTGCTGACTCTTCCCTCCCGCTCCAGCCAGTTCATTGTCGAGGTGGATGCCTCGGACACCGGCATAGGGGCCGTGTTATCCCAGCGGTCAGGTAAAGACAACAAGATCCATCCCTGTGCATATTTGTCCAAAAAGTTGTCTCCAGCAGAACGGAACTATTCAGTGGGCGATCGAGAGCTGTTGGCTATAAAGACTGCACTGGAAGAATGGAGACATTGGTTGGAGGGGGCTGAGCAGCTGTTCATAGTATGGACGGATCACAAGAATTTGAAATATCTGAAGAGTGCCAAGAGGATGAACTCACGCCAAGCCAGGTGGGCCCTATTCTTTTCTAGATTTCATTTTATTTTGTCTTATCACCCAGAGTCTAAGAATGTTAAGCCAGACATTTTATCCCATCTCCATTCCCCCAAGACCAATCCAGAAGAGCCCAGTTCCATTCTCCCAGCAACATGTTTCCTGGGGACAGTCTCTTGGGAAATTGAGTCCATGGTTAGAAGGGCAAGTCAGACTGTTATTGCACTTGTGGGGGGGCCTCCTAACAGACTGTATGTACCACCAGATTTGAGGGGGATGGTAATCCACTGGGCTCATGCCTCTAAGTTCTCCTGTCATCCTGGGGTGCGGAGGACTATATTTCGCATTCGGGAAAGGTTCTGGTGGCCTGCTATAAGAAAGGATGTCTCAGACTATGTTTCAGCCTGTTCTGTCTGTACCCAACAGAAGCCCTCTACTGCTCCCCCAGCTGGTCTGCTTCAACCTCTCCCAGCCCCGCGTCACCCCTGGTTGGACATATCCGTTGATTTTGTCACTGGATTCCCACCCTCGGAAGGTAATACCACCATACTGACTGTGGTGGACAGATTTTCTAAGATGGTGAAATTCATTGCCCTTCCTAAGTTACCCTCTGCCAAGGAAACGGTGGGGGTCCTGCTTACTAACATCTTCAGACATTTTGGACTCCCCAGGGACATTCTGTCCGACCGGGGGCCTCAGTTTGTGGCATGGTTCTGGGGGGCTTTTTGCCAGTTGGTGGGGGCTAAGGCTAGTCTAACATCGGGTTACCTCCCTGAGAGCAATGGGCAGATGGAAAGGCTTAACCAGGACCTGGATGCGTGTCTTTGATGCATCACAGCCCAAAACCCCTCGGTTTGGGCCAAGATACTTCACTGGGTGGAGTACGCTCACAACACCCTGCCCTCAGCCTCCACAGGGTTGATGCCATTCCAGGTGGTTTTTGGCTACGAGCTTCCTATGTTTCAGGCTTTGGAAAAGGAGGTGAGCATACCTTCTGCTGCAGCCATGGTCCGCCATTGTCGAGGAATGTGGGCCCGAGCCAGAAGGGCTCTCCTGCGTTCCTCTGAAGTCTACAAGAAGTCTGCCGACTGCCGCCGCCAAAGAGTGTGGCTCTCAGCCAAGACCTTAACTCTCAGAGTGGAATCTCCTAAGTTGGCTCCTCGATTCCTTGGTCCTTTTCCTGGGTCCAAAATTATTAATCGCTCTGCTGTCAGACTTCAGCTCCCCAGGTCCTCCCGCATCCACCCCACATTCCACGTCAGCCGCATTAAACCCGTCAGGGTGAGCCCACTTGTCCCTGCCACCAAACCCCCTCCTTTCCCCCGGCTTGTTGATGGAGGTCCTGTATATACCGTCAAGAGATTGTTGGTGGTCTGGCGACAGGGGCGTGGATAGCAGTACCTCGGTAGTTCTGTAATATATTTTGGTAGGTTTTGCATTTGTGTCTTGTCTACTTCCTGTTTTATTTTGGTGTGTGTTCTTCCTTGTATTGTCTAGCTTCCTTCCCTCCTGTTGATTGCCTCCCTTCCCCTAATGTGATACACCTGTGTCTCGTTATCATTCAGTGTATATATGTGGTGGGTTTTTTTCCCTTCTGTGCCAGATCGTCTTGTCGGATTCCTGTCAGCGGTCCAGTGTCTGTTTCTACGTATATATCTATATGTATATACCTTGTGTTATTGACCAGTTTTTGCCTTTTGGATACTGAGTACTCGCCTAGTGATTTTGTACCTCTGCACCTCTTGTACCTTTTTTTTTTTTTCCAAAAAAAACTTTTCTCTGATCCTCTGTATAATTTGATGTTTTTCTGTTGAAATGAAGCTATGTGAGAAGTTTAGAGGCAAAATGTCTCTTTTGTTTAGCTGCTGACTACATATGCACATCTCAAATGTGTGAGCAGACCAACCAAACACTGTTGTTTAGGGACCACAAACTAAAAAGGGTTTGAACAATAATGTGTTGCATTTTATATGTTGTACATCTTCTGGAAGATCTTTGTCTACAAGTACCTCAACATTGTGTTAAATATCTATCTATTTATCTATATAGGGGAAATTCATGTGTCCATTAGCTCATTTTGGATAATAACAAAAATAGTAAATAATAAACAATAATTAAATGAGTACTTTTCCTTTGGCTGAGGTGGTATAGCCTGATGGCATTTGGAACAAAGGATCTCCTGAACCTTTCTGTTCTGCAGCGCATTGAGGCAACCCAGGTTATAGGTAGATGCGATAGCTAATTGGGCTAGCTATTGTATAGCTCTGGTCCAGACCAAGCATCACCCTCTGCGGCTGAAACATGAAGCCAACACTAAAGCACCAAAACCTGCAGTTCCTCTAATGACCACTAGAGTCTGGCTCCAACAGTGAGTCAATCCCCATAGGCTCCCATGTTAAAATGCCCAACTTTACAGCAGAAATAAACATGTTTACAGCCTGGTACAAAAACGGTTTTGGTCTAGCTAATTTCCTCGTTCATGACAATTGTTTATATAACTCACCTGTTTACATTTTATGAAGGGTTAAAGTTATGGAGAATTGAGGGCGTGGCCTCTGTGAATGACAGGTGGGTGAGCATATGCTTGCCAGCATGCACTGACGTCTCAGCTCCACTCACGCCCCACCTCTTTTGGATTAGCCGGGAGTTAGGGGCAGAGTCAGAATCTGCCAAGATGATGATGGTGGAGCAGCTCACTCTGAGCTCCAAAACTGTTCTTCAGAAACCTGTGGGTGAAGTCACAGAGGCTACGTCCAACTTTATTTAGTCTGTGGTCCTGACTCAGTCAGTGACACAAACTGATGTGTGGCCAAATTTTACTTAGCTTGATATAGGTGTTCTAATGTAACATTTACCTGAGCTGAAGTGAATTAAGTTTCCTGTGTTGATAACATCTTTCTTGGGGAGACATACACCATCAGCCTTTTCTGAAATGTTTGGGAATGTTTGGGGTGCACCAAACATTTGACCAGTTTGCCTTCCTGACAGTGCGTCTCTGCAGTTAGTATACCAGAGTTAGACAGAGGCAGTCCTCTTGGTGATAGTCCTCTGCATGTGCAGTCCATGGCCCCCAGCAGGGGGTCTCATTCTCAGCCTGCTCAGCTACTGAAAAAACACTGAACACCTCCTCACATATTCAACACTGCACCGGAACAATGTAGTCAGGTAGATGTGCTGCTGTACTGTGTCACTTCAAATGCTGTTTGATGTTTATTCAAAAGAGTTGGAGGTCCGCCAGGAAATGATCACCACAGGTACTCTGACAGTGAAGACAGTTCAGGAAATGCTTCTGGTAAAGTAAACAACAATGAAACATTCATCTACTCTGTTTTTCTAATGCTACTTTACAGTTTTTATATTCACTGACTCACATTTCTCCAATCTGAGTTTACTTCACACTCTTCACACAGTCACATCAGAGGACTGAACTCTGGATCACTCTTCATTCCTCTGACAGAAAATTCATTCACATCTTTCAAAATTCATCAACCACCAAAACTCTGTGTATTTATACTTCATTTACATTCTGTTGTAAAAATATAAAATGTAGATGTAAAAACATAAAATGTAGATGTGCCACAACATGCTACATCTACATTTTAAAAAGAAAATTAAAAAAAATTGCATAAAGGTCAGTGAGTGCCTGAGGGTCTATCATTCAGAGTAGATGTTTACAGCCTATCTCAGGAGGGTGTCACTTTTCCTTCCACTTTAATCTCCTTTGCTGAACCCCACAAAGTAACTATTCTTTTCATGGAGGTGGAAACTTTATTATCAGATGTCTCTCTGAGACACAGTGATGCTGGATGTTTGGATGTATCAGCAGAAGACTGTCAGGCGGATCAGGCTGCAGAAAGCCTCTTTCCCAGGTGGACTCAGGAGCGTACGAAGGTGTGATGTGGATGAGGACAGGGTTGACTAGCAGTGTTGTATTTCTATATCTGTGGCTATCCTATACATGTACTAAACTCTGTGTAGTGAATATGTAGATAAACTGCATTTATTTTAGTTTCAAAATGCTTATCGAAGCAGATGGCAGCATTTCTGATTCATCTCTGTGACACAAACTGTAAGTTAGCACAATCTGTTAGTGCCTTTCTTTTTGTGGTAATTGAATCTTGGTTTATGCCAAATAAATAAATAAAATCTACAAAAAAGCTGACAAATGTTGTCAGTGTTGTGGTACAGGGGCTATCCTGAGATGTGTATGAACGTATGTTGTATTTACTGTGTGTCAGCTTGTGTTATCTAGAGCCCACATGTCGTTGTTGTGTAGACTCTAACTTTGAAACCACTTGAACACAGGAACACATTAGTGTTTACCAGCTAAACTCTGATGCTTCATAGACAGATGAGTGAGACATCTACAGTCATTCTTGTGAGTCTGACTGTTAACTGCTGCTTTTGATCTTAAGTTTAGATTTTGTGCAAAATGTATTTGATTGACAGCATGCTGTCAGACAGGGTGAAGAAGATCCAAAATAAAAGCTGAGATCTGGGAAGACGATGACATCACTGCAGCAGTTTATTCAGATTCCCCAAAGCACTTTATTTAAAGGTCAAACTGAAAATGAGAGAACTGGACATGTAATACAGTGGGTCAAAGTTGAAGCAGGAAGTCATACTGCAGAATGTATATATATAACAAGTTTATTCTTTAGGATAAACCCCTTGAGATGAACCATCTTGTTTTCGAGGGTGTCCTAACATTCAATACAAATAAACATGAAAACACAACAATCAACAATTCAACAAATACAGATAATAAATACATAAACATAAAAAAAACCAGAATCAGCTCCTCGTGGTTGTATCCCTCCTCCACTCAGACTACTTTCAGGTTACATCCCTGTTTATCCAGAGTCATATAAAATATGAACCATTTGTGTGAAACTTTGTCATAATTGCTGTATTGTCTTCAGTAATAGCTAAAAAGTGTTTTGTGAAGTCACACTGACCTTTGACCTTTGACTTTTCAACACCAAAGTCTAATCAGCTCGTCCTTGAGTCCAAGTGAATGTTTGTAGCATATTTGAAGAAATTCTGTCAAGGTGTTATTGAGATATCGTGTCCACGAGAATGAGACAGAGGGACAGACAACCTGAAAACAATATGGCTCCAGCTCTGGCTGTCGTTGGTGGGGAGGTATGAAAAGTACAATGGTGAACACAACCACTAGATGGCCAAAGAGAGGCCATGAACAGATATATGCCCAGCAAAAGTAATATAATGTGTATGCATAAAATGTACTGTTTTGTATTGCATACAGAAATAAAATAAAATCATCTGAAACATGAACAGTTATTCTCAAGATATGAAGACACACTTTATTTAAACATGTGAAATGATCTTATGGTTCTTATGTTAGAAGGCAAGTTATTCCAGTCGGAAGGAGCCTTGAACATAAAGTCTCTTTCTCCTATTGCTTCTTTGCCATGATAAACTGATGAACTTTGTACTAGAGATTGCTGTAAATAAGGATAGTTGAAATGTACAAATTTAAATATTAGTTGAAGTCAATGAATGTGTCTTATTATATTGAGTGGAGGCCATTTAAGAGAGTTATACACTAAGCAGTGATGATGGCTATAGGAACAGAATGGTAGTATGAGTTGTGAAGTTTACATTTTCTTGAGGGCTGTGATCACACAAACTGTATAGTTTCACCAAGCCAACAGCGTCATGGGTATGATTCATGCTGATATGATGAGTGGATAATTACATTAAAACCTCTCCTCAGGCAGCTTTAAATTCTTGAGAACACTGTCACTTTAAATCTGCACATTTTTTCTTGCAGGTTTCCAACTCCAGTTGAACCTTCCATCTCTGGCTCAGCTCTGCTTCTTTATCCCACAGTGTGTTTGATCAGCTGCATCTGATTGTTTCTCCATAAATCTCAATTCAATTGATTTGAATTCAACTTGATTTGTATCGTACCAAATCACAACATACATTGTCTCAAGGCTCTTTACAAGGAGAGGCCAAGACCTGAGAATATTATAGAGAGAAACCATGAGTGGAGAGGAAAAAGACTTGAGTTAATGACATGAAGCAGTATGATATAAATGTATGGGGGGAGAGAGACAGAGAGCTCAGTGCATCATGGGAGTACACCCAGCAGTCTAGGCCTATAGCAGCATACCTAAGGGAGGGTTCTAGCTGTAAGCCCTATAAGCTTTAATAAAGATGGTATCCAATCTGATGTGTTTAGGGCCAAGTACAGTAATTTAAGATTGGTCTGAATTTGAAGTGAAACATTACAGGTTATCCAGGTCTTTATGTCTTTAAGACATGCTCAAGTTTGATCACCTTGTTAGTCTCATCATGTAGTTAAACTTCAGGGTGTCATCTGCATAACAACAGACATTTATCTGGTGCGTCCTTATTTTTTCAAGTTATTTTTTGGCTTTTTGCCTTCATTAGAATGACAGTGAGAGAGAGACTGGAGAGTTGGAGAGAGAGGGGATGATATTCAGTTCAACTTTATTTGTCCCTAGGGGGCAATTTAAAGGGCATTAGGCAGGTAGGTATTCAAAACAAACAAATACACAAAAAAGAAGACACAACCAGTGCATCACAAAAACCTTAATATTATAATGACAATGAAATTACTAGTGCAAATATATACTGTACACATAAATAACTGACTGTACATATTTTGACTGAAATTTTCAGCAAGGGGCCACAGGTCAGACTAAAACCCAGGTCGCTGGGGTAAGGACTAAGTCTATATGGTACAAGCTCTATTTTATCTGGTACTTTGTGATAATATTCCCTAAAGGAAACAGATATAAGGTGAAAAGTATCGGTCCTAGCACATAACTCTGTGGAGCTCAATGACTAACTCTTGTGTGCATGAAGAGTCATTGTTGATATGTGTGACAAAGTGGGTGAGAACTCTTTTACTCACCACTTGGTCCACCAGGTTTCACCATTTTCTTGCTTTTGTTACATTGCATCACTTACTGTCCTGGGTTTGTTTATGTTGGAAACATGTTACGGTTCACACTAAGCACAGCAGTAGATTGAAGTAAACACACAGTCATAAGTTAGTTTCAGTTACTTTTATTATGTCAACTGTTTGAACATTGTTTGTTTCTTTGTTCTGACCCACCATGCAGGACTAGTGTTTGGGAGGGGGACACTCAGCATTTCCTGGTATTTATAGTCTTGGTGATGTCATGGTGACATCATTGGGAGAAACCAAGAGGAGATTTTCTTTTCTACCAAATAATTTCTTTTGTTGTATGTTGTGTTTGGGTTAGTTTAGTTAATGTAACTGTGCTTATAAAGGAGTCTAAGAATGTTGGCTGATTTCTTGCTGTTAATATTATTGTGTAGGACAACCTGCTCTGTTGTGGTTCACAGGTTAGGTGTGAATTGATCTGTCCATATTTAAACTGTTGCTCAAGCGAGGAGAGGTGAGGCCATGCTGCTGAAACCACAAGCCCTTTGTTTAGTTTGTCATGGTTTCATTTTCTGAGTCATTTCTGAGCCACTTATTTTGCCTTTTTGTTTTGTTTTTGGGGTAGTTAAGTGAATTGGAGTGCACTGTGAATAGATATTCCCCTCTTAGAAACCACAAATGCTGACTACCTACCACCTTCCTTGACCTTTGAGCCAGACTATTCTACAACATGAACAAACTGGAATCTATCTGATAAATCTGACTTAAACCAGTTTAGTGCGGTTCCTTTAATACCAAAGTTCTAGTCTCTGCAACAAGATCCTGTGATCAATTGTATCACATGCAGCACTAAGATCTAATAGGACAAGTATAGAAACGAGTCCATTGTCTGAGGCCATGAAGAGATCAATTTGAACATCTTCAAACTATTTCTATGTAAATAATCACATAACTGGTTTGAAACTAGTTTTTCTATGACTTTGGAAATAAAGGGGAGGGTGGAAACATCTGGATCAAGCATAGTCTCGAACTAACACAGAGCACTACATCATCATCATCATTCCTCCACACTTCCCAAAGGATATAATTAACTTTTCCTTGCCAACAGACTGATGTTTTAACCCTTCAGAAAGAAATTGATGGCTGAAATAATTTTATTTCAATACTAATTTAAACTCAATTTAGCCCCTGTCAGTATGATGTATTTTCAGCTGTATGGTTATCAGCTGCACAAACAGAGTGTTAGTGCAGGATGAATAATGTGGAGGAAATGGCATCTCAGGAGACATCCTGACCTCCTATCACTTGTCATTTGATGTAGTTTTGCTTGTAAGCTGCTACTTGCATGTGACTTCAGAACCAAAAGCAAAACATATGGCTGAGCTTTACACAGTGAAGTCAATGAGTGACGGAGCGATGTGAGCTCAGTACCAAACCTCACATGCATCTTCAGTCAGGGCCAATTACAACTGGCAGCTGATGTTAGCGCAGGCAGGCACAGACAGACACATCCTGACTAAATAACCCTGATCATCCGCATGTGCACTGAAAGAAGAACATTACCCTGCAATCAGCACACACCCTGAGGTCAGGGCCTGCCACTGCTCATGCCTTACCTCCCAGGATCTCAGAGGGACTCTTTGGGTCTCACATCCTGCTGCTCCTTCTACCAAGGAGAGTCACAATAGCTTTGAAGGACCTGATGCCATAATGTCGCTTTGTTCACACTGACCTTTTGGCACTGACTCCACTGGCTCCCTGGGGTCCAGCCAGAGTGTAAGGTTTGACATGGGGTCACTGTTGTCCTGGGTGGTCACACATGATGGCAACATGCTGGCTGTGGTCAAGACGTCTGCCCAGGTTCCCTTTCTTGAGTGAGGCTGCATACTGTGGTACTTTAATCCAACCTGTGGTGACATTTTGAAGCCCTCCTCTACTACAGGAATTTCACAAAATGTAAAAAACATGGCACCATTGTCAGAGGTTCAGCTGTTGGTTCAACTCTCCTCCACTATGAGCATGTGGAGCTAAATCTGGACTGTGTCCAGGTGTTGACAGTAAATCCAGGTACATTCATGGGTTTTCAGCAGTGATGTCCAGATTGGTCAAGTAACGTGCCATCACATCACAAGGATTACTATCACTGACATATTAGTAAGAAAATCCTAGTTGCATATAACACAATGGAGAGCACTTGAGGCTTCAGTTGTGAGGATGTTAGTATCAGTGGTCAGAAACAAGAAAAGATTTCACAGCAGAAATGAAGATACAATGCACATACAGCACAGGGAAACAATTGAAAAGAGTATAGAGAAGATTATAGAGAAATAAAGGATAACAATATATGTGGTGTAGTAAATTGGGAAACCACACAATGGTTTAACAGACTGGGTAAACTGATAAATAGTGTGGCCCCAGTGTTTCCTTTTTCATACGATATATTTATTTATTTTATTTATTCATTTAGATCCCCATCAACCACTACCAAGGTAGCAACTACTCTCCCTGGTGTCCACTCAAGTACACATGACATCATAATACAAAACTATAAAGTAAATTAAAAAGAAAGACAAAAGAGGGAAAAAGAAAATAACGACAAGAACAAACAACAGTAAAACTACTAATAATGATAATAACAATGACAAGTTCCCACACTTTATCTAAACAGTAAAACATCTGATACAGCTCAGAAACAATAGTACCCCTGAAAATAGCAGTGTTATTTATATCATTAATAAAATGAGGTTAAAAAAATGAAAAAAATAACCAACAAGTTCCTCATTAATGATCATATAGTCCCATATTATGTTGTAAAACATGTCCTGTTTGTAGAGTGGCTGGAGATTTTTTTTAAAACTCTTCTTAAAATTACTTTTACTTGTTAAATGTGGAATATCTGATGGCAAATATTTCCAAGTTTTCATTCCTCTGTACAGAACAGTTACCTCGCATTAGTTTTTGAGACAGGAAGTAAAAAACAACCTCTTGATGCCTCGTATTAAAGTTGTGGCCATTACCACAATGTAAAAATTGATGGTGCAGGACATTTGGGATTTTAGACAGTGAAATATTTCTTATAAAACAAAATAAAGAAATAACCATGTAGTCCTTGAACAAGACCAACCTGAGATTGTGTGGAATCTGGATAATGTTAGCTCTTCTGTTACAGTTCAGATACAGTCTCTACTCTGGACTAACTGTAGTTTTTCCAAATCTTTATTTGACACACTTGACTACATGACTGGGCAGTAATCCAAGTGAGTAAGAACTAATGTTTGAAGGATGTCTGGTTTCCAAAGACACTCCCTGTACAGACAAGTTCACTTGCGTCTTATGTTTAAGTCTAAGATTGGATCCAATACAATACTTGTTGTTTCTGATAGATTAAGTACTAACTTATTACTCCATGCCCAAATTACAATGGACCGAAATTCCCTGTCGAAAGCACTAGACCATTCCCCAGTTGATACTGCTGGTAGTTATAGTGTTGTATCATCTGCATATATAACTACTCTTGCCTGATTTAGAACCATGATATATCCATTACTTGTCTCTGTCACACTCCAAATTAAACTTGGTGGGTGTTGAATTAAATGTCCAGCATCATTATTGTTATTGTGACGTATACTCCATTTACTTGTGCTTTACCTTGTGCTGCATCTTAACTGTATTCTCAAATTAAACTAAACTAAACTAGAAATGAAAGAGAAAAAAAATGTGTACAGTGGTGTGATGGCTCCGGCTATGGAATCTTGAGATAACAGGATAAAACACTATATGAGAGTATGGCTTTTCTCAGCTTCTGTATCCGTATTCTTTTTTTTCAAACCTTCTTATTGAAAATACCTGAACTCGCAGCATGAATTATTATTTTCTTGTATATTAAATGCCAGTACAGCTTTATTAACATCATTGGACCCAGGTAGCCTAACTGGTCCAGATTTGGGGATTTAAAAAACAAACTGTTAGATCTTGCAAATGGAGCGCAGTGCAGGGTTTTTGGCAGTAAGAAAGAACATGTAGACATGTAGAGTCTCTTTCCAAGTTCCAACACTGAGCTGGATCTGCCTGACGTCCTGCTAACTGCAGCTGATTGTTGGCACAAATCTAACCAGCTTTGCATCTTTGTTTGGTGTTTGTTGTATCTGCCACTAATAACACATATTAAGTTACATCCATTGATGTGCTACATATTCCAGTTCATGGTTCTTTGAACATGGGGCTGTGGTGTTTCATAGATACAGGCAGTAATTTATACTAGCACTGGGAGTTCACACATATAAAAAAACATCTGCTTTCACATCTGCAAACTGCCCCCTCTCAATTGCATCTATGTATCTGTGAGTACTGTGTGTATGAGAAAGACAGAGACAGAGAGAGGGATAGAGAGAGAGAGAGAGAGAGAGAGAGGGAGACTGAGCAGTAAATCTGCTTTAGTGTGTTTCTTGTCTATCAAAGTTATAGAAATGAAGAGAACAGATACAGAGCCAGAGGCTATTTCTAAAACTTGAGAATAGACGAAGAGACACAAAGCCAAATGTGTCACGACCTTGGGTTTTAGAGGGATGGGTTTGAGCTGAACCTTTTGAAGAATTGTATCAGACCAGAAGATAGAATATCAAACTGCTGTTTAGATGGAGACTGTGATGCCAAAGCAGACTGTTTTCAACCATTTGATGATTGCTCTTTAGACAATCACACCTGAGATTATAAAGGTCAGAGGAAACTGAGGAAACTCAGAACTGATGTGAAGCATTACAGATACCCTTGTACATAGTGTTTGTGCACATCCTCAGTTTTGATGATTAATCAATATTCAGCATCATACCATCTGCAGGGAAGTTTCATTCATAACTAAAATTACCTCCTCCTGGTTGTTTCCTCCACCAATCAGCCAAGTATCAGGAAACATGGTCACAGTCTCTCCTTCCTGAGTTACACTGTTAAGTAATGACCAGATGTGTTTTTACAGAACATTATGATGTCACAGTGAACTTGACCTTTGACCTTTTGGATATAAAATGACATCACTTCATTTTATCCTTATAGACATTTGAGTTCAATTATGTCATGATTAGTGAATGAATTTGTGAGTTATGGCCAAAAACATGTTTTGTGAGGTCACAGTGTGACAGAAGTGATGAAATTACCTCTGGGCGTTCCTGATATATTGCATTCACAAGAACATGAGGTCACCATGACTTTGAACTTTGACCTTTGACCACCAGAATCTAATCAGTTTATCCTTGAGTCCTAATGAAAGTGTGTGCCAAATTTGAAGAAGTTCCATAAAGGCGTTACTGAAATATTGTGTCCATGAGAATGGGATGGACGGACGTATGTACGGTCAGACGGACAACCTGAAAACAATATTCCTCCGGCTCTGACTGTCACTGGCGTGAAGGCACAAAAATGTGACTCAAGTAAAAAACTATTTAACATCCTGAAGCTTTGAGCCTTGCTGCTGGAAATCAGTGTCAGGATTTTCTGTCAGACACGTGTTTGAAGTTATCTATGGAACTTGAGCTTATTTGCCACATTATAGAGAGTCAATGGACATAATCATGAGGAAAAGACTGAAAATACTGTAGTTTTGCTTTGTTGTTGCTGGTAGAGTTACTGTCCTGATATGTGACAGGGACAAGGGCAGGGGGCTATATTTTTTTTATTAAATACATATACTTTGAAAATACTTCTTTCTAATTCATTAATGGTATTAATTATGTTGTAAAGTAATTTAGAACAATTAGCTAATTTTCTGACGGAAGCTCAACATTGACTTTTATCTAGTTTTAAGCCACACCTACACTTTTGACACCTTGGTGGTTTTCAGCTCTGTATTTGAACCAGATGAAGGATTTTAGTCGTCGGACGTCTGGATCTGAAGTTATCAGAGAAACAAGCTGAGGAAATGTTAGACAGCTCAGCTCCCAGCTGCTGGAGACGTCCTGTCCTGTGTCACTGAAGAGAGGAGGACACCTCTGTGGATCATTCAGCTGCTGGTAAAAACCTGCTGAACGTCTGCTTCATAAGTTATCAGAGAAACAATCAGAACAAAGGTTAGCATCAATCTCAGCTCCAACTCTTCCCTGAGTCTCTGTCCTCCGTACAGCGTCGCTCAAACACTGACTTTAAATGTCAAAATGCTTTATTCAGTGTTTTTAATGGTTAAAATCACCGGGTCTGTTTGATTTGCTCAACCACTGACACTGAAGGAATCCAAACAGGGAGGAGCTTACAGTAATGGTGGTGAAGACAACAACTCCCATGATATCCCACGCTATTTCATGATGTCACCCAACACTGTCTTTTGTCATTGTTTTGATTGAGACCCCTAGAGGAAGAAGTTACAGACTTTGTGTTGCCTTTTGACTTGATAGTTGTCCTTCTGTACTGTTTAGGAAACAGCAGTGGACATGAACCCACAAAGTGAAACTCCTCACAGGTATTTGTGATGGTGTTGACTGAGGCAACAGTAGGAACCACCACAACCCTAAACTGAAGAATTAGTACATTGCAGTTAGTAGAAACAGTTCCTCTGTTGTTCATCTCAGTGACATTAGTTGGTCACAAAGGTTTGCAGGAATCCCTCTGAGATGAATTTCATGACAGTGAAGAGATATGCATGTATTCCATCTGAAGGAGCCCCCATATGTACCACTGCAGGTTTTCACAGGGGACTGTGCTGTGGCTTTACTCGGTGCAGGGGCACTGTTAGTGGGAATAAAGGACAATGCAACCTGAGCCTATGCAGCCACACTGTGCTGCAGAGCAGAGCTCAGCCCCCCTCCAGCTCCAGGATTAATTAAAACAAAATAATGGTCTGGGACGATCGGCTGGGGTCAGGTTCCACACATGGAAACCTGGTTTGTAATCGGAGCCAAGCTGGTCATGGCAGCTGAAATGTGGATGCTGTCCCTCTGTGTCCTCACCAAGCTCATGTTGTCATCTCGAGGCCACCTACATAGTAGTGAGGAGCTTCTGTTTGTGTGCACTCACCCAGTGACCCCCCCACCCACCCCCCAACACAGTGTGAGAACACGTCCAGGTCAAGGATCCTCTTTTAATAGTGGCCACCTGCTTCTTCTGTCCATAGTACAGCTGTGTGTGATCTCTTACTTTCTAAATCTGTTTTCTATTCACTGCAGTGCAACAGTGCACCACCAGGATGAAGACTGTAATAACACACTGTGTTGGTGTGTTGATGTCCCTTCTTCTCACAGGTTATGTTTATGGTTTGCACTTTGCGAGCAGCTAAAAGTTAAAAGTCCCTCCCTGGAGCCACTGTGATAATGAAGTTGAACATTTTGATATTTTTATTGCTACAATGGACTAAATACTGTGGAATGAAATGGGTTCCCCTCAGCTCCATGTGGCTTCTTTGTCTCTTTTAACTCTTTGTTTTGGTTTTATGGTTTTATGGTTTTATGGCCACAGCTTCACTCATCAACCTGATGTCCAGTAGCAGGAACACAACCCACTGTCCGATGCCACTGTCCACCCAGACAGACACGCGTAGACACCAGCTGGGGAACATGATGGACATTTTTCTAAGGTGTTGATGGAGACCAGACCAAGGGCTGGATTCAAAAAGACAGACTTTGACTGTGTCTTAGAAAGAACAAACAGTCAGACTGCAGATAGACTGAGTCTAAATTCATCTTTTGAACAAAGCAGTTTAGTTCTTGACTATTTTAAGCCAGACAGTAGTACAATTAATTCTGGGTAAGTTAGGACTTTTTTCAATATAACAAAAATGGCTGACTGAGGAACTGCATCCAACTGCTCAGCTCCATTTACAGAAGATGTTTGTCTTCAGGAAGAATTCAACAGTTACAAGAAAGTTTTACTTGAAGAGTGAAACAATAAAAAGAAAAATCTGATTTTAGCAATAGTAACAAGCTACAACGCTGTTAAACATGAAGTACTTGTTTGAGGACATTGGGACTATTACTGTTCATTCAGATCAGAAGATGTCAAAGTAAGGAAACAGCTTGAAAAGGTTTGTGAAGAAACCAACAGTTTACAAGAGTATAAATAATTTTTGCATGTCCTACAAATTAGTCTGACATTAATTTATATATATTTTTAATTGTAATTAATTTATTTTTCCAGGGTAAATTTCATATTAATTAATTCATATTTCATATAAGAGCAGGACAGTTGCTGAACGCAATATTAGGTGACAACTCTGAGGTGGAGGATTTGTCTGATGGTGATGCTGTTGTATGTATATATGAAGATTACATGCCACCTGAAGATATTTACCCTGACCCAGAATCTGATCAGCAGATGATAGTGACAGTGAGGCACAACTCCGTCCACATGCAGCTACACATTTACAGAGATCTAGGGTTTGGGAGCCTTGGTTAGCAAACGTCCGGGTAAAACTCTGCATCCTGGTATAAGAGTATACTGTGATTGGTTCTTTACAAACATGAAAGCTGTGGATTATATCCTGAAGAAGCAGGTGTACCCGACTGGTACAGTAATGAAGAGGCGGGTCACCAAATTACTGCAGAAGCTACCATGTGACCAAACCATGAAAACAGCAAGGAAGAGATGCCTCAGCATCAGTATCAGTAACAAAGGGAGATGAGAAGGTATATGTAGTAGAGTGGTATGACAACAGATCAATTTATCTACCAAAAACTTTGTAGACAAATTGGATGTTGAGGAACTACCAACTGACCATCAGAGCCAAGAAGTGGACAATTTGGACACTGATGCACCACTGATCTTGCTTCAGCCAACAGCTGGCTATTGTATCACAAAGACATCACTGAACACGGTACACCAAGAAAGGTTGTAATGCAATTCCTTTAGTGTAGTGTGATACTGATGTTGAACATGTACAGGAAGAGGGGGCACACCTTTTGCAACAAGGCAAAAAACATTAGGGTCACTCCAGTACCCCACATCTCAGTCCGTACAACTTCTCCCGTACATCTTCCAGAGTTGGTCAACCTGAAACACCCAATTCATTGCAGAGAAAAAGATTGTTCTGGGAGATCTTGTATGCTGTGTATGACATGTTATGTGTTCTTATGCTTGCAAACTGAACACAAGTGTTTTACAGCCTTTGACACAGACCAATAGGTGTAACAGACAAAATCACATTCCTAGTGTGGAGTATGGAGCAAGGAAAATTCACTACTAGTACCAGTCAGGTATACCTGCTTCTTCAGGATATAATCCACAGCTTTCATGTTTGTAAAGAACCAATCACAGTATACATTTATACTAGGATGCAGAGTTTTAGCCAGACATCTGCTGGCCAAGGCTCCCAAACCCAGCCTTTGAGAATACGTCGTCCAGATCTCTGTAAATGTTTAGATGCATGTGGATGGAGTTCTCTGTCATTATCATCTGCTGATCAAATTATAGGAAATGAATTGTTTTATCATTTGATACACACTGGCTATTTTACTGTAAGATACAGTACAATAAACCTATTGTCCCCATATGTGACATAATCTTTTTCAAAAACTACTTCCTGTTAAAAGATGATGCTTAGTTTTTATAGTTATCAGGTCCTACTAACCCCAAATAGCTAGGAGACATTAAAAATGCATACCAAACAAAACCTCAGGTCTCAGGAGGTTAACTAATATGGCGCTCATAGAACTGTTGTATAAAATCAATATCACACTTGAGGTTGTGATGTATATCAATTCGGGAACTGCAGGGAAGAGGAGGAGCGCTTCCAATACACTGAGCCTCACCTCCATTATAGCAAATAAACTACTTTCAGTTAGATATAAAGACCTGCCTTTAATAAAAGTCTGTTACGCTCTGGAGCTGAAGTAAATAAAGACTAAACTATGGTGGATCCAGACGGAGGCTGTGCTCTGTGTCAGAGACTGAATAAGAAAGATATTGTGTCTCTTCTTACTTTCTCTCTGAGTGATCATGTCACAGTAAATCCAACTGAAATCACAGCTCAGTCTTTTGTCTTTATTTATGTGTTTGGTGATTTTGTCAGACCATATACTCGGTTTAGACCTAGTCCTGTGAAAATAAGAAGCTCTTCCAGATTTTCTTCTGTTCAGTGGAGACTCTGAAATGAGAAATACTAACAGCAACTGGTTTCACTTAGCTTGTTTATCCTCACCAAGTGGTAATTACACTGAGTGTAAAACAGATGACTTTTAAAACAGCCCTGACCTTTAATTGACTCAGCACACAATGCCCCACTGCAGCCTTCATGTTTACCTCCACTCGCTCATAAACATCTGATGACTGCTTGAGCTTCCTTATAAAGCAGCTGCTGCGACTGCAACTCAGACGACCTATGACAGTGTGACTCCATCTGTAGGCGTCAATGCTGTGTAAACGTTATTTCGTCAAACCTAAAATTTCTTTTAGAACCAAATGTAACTTTCTTGAGAGCAGTGTATAGATCGAAGATTTCTGTCAGACTGTGTTCACTTACAGAGAGTTTTCAGACCACTTCACTTTTTCCACATTCTGTTATGTTGCAGTTGCCTTTTGCGTCCAGGCTCCTTGTGATCTGGTCCATGGCTCTTTACCTTTGACCTTCCTCTTCCAGGAGTCAAGTCTCATACTGTAAATGACGTGATGTCTGTTATAAACATCCATCACAGTTTATATTTCAGGTGATCACTTTCAGTTGCTTTAGATTATCTGGACAAACTGTTTGTTTGTCTCCATCCTGTCCGACTTATTTTCATGCTGTTTTATTTGTATATAAAGAGTCAAGTTACAGCTCAACAACTCAAATAAAAGATAACTGGATAATTGGAGACAAAACAGAAAATAAGAAATTATCTAATTCAATTTGCAGAGTGGCTCATGTTAAGGAAGAGTGCAGTCAAAAAGGAGGAAGCACAGAGCAAGGGACAATAATACATTTGCTGAGCACAGAATAGATTCTTCTAAGCTCAAATTTCTCCCCAGACATGTTTTAAACTAAAAACCATCTGCTATTGTTAATATTTTGTTTAACTTGGTTTTCCACACATAAAAAGTCTCCTCTTACTTCCTGACTGAAAAACCTGGATCAGTCCTTGTGCCCCACCCACCACTTGCTTGCTGGACAGGTGAAAGAGCAGAGAGTATCAAGATGGTTAGAGGAGGAAACAACAGAGAGACTCAGACACATGTTTGAGCCTCAGTCAGACCCAGACTCAGATGGAGTCTGAGACCAGAACCAGAGACTAGCAGACAGATCAGAACGGTTAGCGTAGTTAGCATCCTTTATATGTTTATGCTGTTTGTTAGCTTGTAACTGGCAGTGGCTGACACAGTGTTAGTGGTTGTTCTAATGCTAACTCTCTCTGTACTGACAAGGTTCAGGTTTATTTAGCCCCGCCCCCTGTCCCCACAAGTTGAAAGGATTAGTTCCTTAGGTTTGTGACGTATGAAACCCTGGCTGTCTGAATCTGTTTTACTGCAGCTCAAGGTGGAAACACTCAGTCATGGTGTTGACTGATTATTACTCATCATATGTCTGTATTATATAAAAACATCATATGGATGTTAACATGGTTAAAAACGTGATTTTCATCAGAGGGTCTTTAAAGGAGCTTTTTGTAAGTTTTACTGTTGCTACATAGCTAACGTTAGCATCAACAGCTGTCTGCTTACCATTTGAGAACAAATGCTGTTAGTTTGAATTTCAGCTTTGCTCGGAGTGAGGAGAAATCAACTGCTCTGGACCGAACATCGGAGATTCAGATAGAAATATCTCCTTTAAAGGATCGTTTGGATTACAATAATGTTTTACCAAAATGTTTTTTCTATGCTTACATTGTCTCACCACAAGTTCAGGATTGAGACTCAAGTATTATTCCTTAATGTTTACTGATGTCATTGTTTTTCCAGATTTGAGCAGTTACAAGACTATGGTGAGTGCTGTGTTATCATTATTGACGCTGCCAAAATCAGAAACGTGGTGAAGAAAACTGGAATTATTTAAATGAGGAGAAAGACCCAAAGTTGGCACGGCAACAGTTCAAACCACAGAACCCCTTCAGCTGGGCTGTGCACCATGTGAGAATGTGACAAGCTAGATTTGGCTGTTGTTTAAATATGTGGAAAAAACTCACATATTTCTATTTGGATTGTCATGCAGTCATTCATTCATCAGTAAATTTACCATTATTTTAAAACTCATTTGTCTTTCTTCAGAATGTGAAAGGGATGATTTTACAATTTTTGTTGAAAAACAAGATATGCAAAAAAAAATACAGCATCTTCATGTCTTTATTTTTTCAATACGTACCTCTGAACAATCTACAATAAATATATGAATACTTTGGCTTGAGCATCTGACCAGCATCCAGTCTATGAACACCTACAGTGAGGTGAGCACAAACTGTGCTGAGTCTGTAAAGCAACATAAACACACACAGACTTTACAATACAGTTTGGAAACTAAAGTGAGACAGACTCTAAAGCTCACTTCATGTGTCTGAGAGTAACACTGATCATGACTAGAGGCCTGAGATAGCAGCCTTTGGCAGGGCCAGATGAAGTAACTGAGGAGAGTAAATCATCATACAGGTGTTCTGCTCTTACTCTGGGCCATCAGCAGAGACGAGGGATATTAAAGCATGTTGAGAAGGAGCTAGCATCAACACAAACCTGCCTGACACCATCCATTCACATGAATACAAAGTCAGTCATTCAACAAGCAGCAAATGATTCAATACAATTCAACTCAGACCTGGAGCCTGTTCTTCAAATGTGGCTTCACTACAGTAATCCAGGCTAACATGCTGTTAGCCGCCTTCAAGTGTTTTTATTTGAACAGTTATGTTCTTGAAGTCTGCTGTCTTGAACACATCCACTTCCTCATAAAACATTTTACAAATCAAATCAGTTGATCTTGAAAGTATATTGAGTGGCCGGCTTGCGAGTCTTTGCTGCGAGTCATCCCCTCTCTCTCACCCCACTTTCCTGTCTCTCTAATACACTGTTAACACCAAAATTAGCAGGCATAAGCAGATTTTTTTTAAACCTAGGTGAACCTGTCAGGTCAGAGAAAACACTGGTGAAAGACAAGCTAGTGCTTCTTTCTTTCTTCATGTCCTCTGTTGATCATTAGGCTGATACAGTGATGTCTCATCCTGGCTTTAGGGATTTGATTCGATAAATTTACTCAAGCAAAGAGTTCAAAGTACAGTCAGCTCTAATCTGATTGGCTGAGTGTTGATCATGTGATTGTACTTGAGACTGGCAGACAGGACAGTAGCTGCACAGTGAATTTCAAGGTGAGAAATGTTTGTAATAAAATGATAAACTCTCTCATGAGGCAGATTAAACTCAATTTTCTGCAGTCACTTCAGTAATTGACCAATCACTGATACTTTCTCATCAACATGTCAATGCCCGAGTTCTTGTATGTCATTAGTCTAATGATCAGAAATGTTTGATATCCCAACCTTATCTCAAGTGTTTGTTTTTCGTTACTAATTTTGTTCTTTTGTAGAGTCTATTTTAACATGGAAAGGCCTTTTACTGTTTATTGTGAAAATTAAATTGTGTTACCTACACCAACAAATCTTAATAATATCCTACATGCACTCATCTAAAATCATAATTAAAGCAGTATTTTCATATGTTGATCATTTGTATCTGAAAGTGACTGAAAACATTGTTTGATGAGATGGGAAGAAAAGCTGATCAAATCAAAGATATGACTGTTGACACGGACTAATACACAGATGTTTTCCAACACACAGTGCACCACTGTGGAAAAGCCCACAGCTGGTACGTCTGCATTAACTTACAGTGGTCAGTGACAGTCAACAGTGTGACACATCAACATCTGGACATTTTATAACTCAGTGAGGTCTCCCCTCCTGTCCACTGGATGGAGCTTGTTTTAGTTGCACCACATTTCACTACACACATTCTAATTTTGGTTGGAGCTGTTCAGCCAATGTTTTGTTTTACAGAAGACTGAAAACTTGTTTGCAGCTTGTTTCTGATTGGTAACATACTCTGTTGGTTTTAATTACTGCACTACATCACATTGTCTTAGTTCTATTTTCAGTATTTTCTGATTGGTAAATCTTCTCTCCTGCTTTATAGAAACAAACAAACAAACAAACCAAAAGAAACTAACTGATTGTTATTGTTTGTATGTAAAGACCGAGTCAACAAATGAAATGCATCATTAAAAAATCATTTTAAATCAACTGTCATTTACAAACATTCACGAGTGCACATCCAGTGGACACCGGGGGGGGGGGGGGGGTGAGGTCTTGAGGGATCATGGGACCTTGCTGCCTCACACCAACAAACATAACCTGACCCTTCTGCATCTGTGTCATGAGACAGACCATGTTGCTGCTGGGGAAGCTCCTTAGCTTCATATTGACTCTGATACACTCAACTAAACAAGCTCTGCTGACTGCCTTTAAGGTCCAGGACGGCTGGCTTGTGTCATGTAGTGTGCACCCTGTTGAATACAGAGGCTGGAAGATATAAATCAGTGACTATAGGTTTGATGCAGATTACATTCAGATGTGTAAGCAGAAGGACACTTGTAGAGGTATTCTTGGCAGAGGCTCAATGTTTAAACCCAACATCTTCATCCTCTCCTCTCTCCAGCCTGCAGCAGGGCTAGGAGGAGAGCAATCTGGTTCAGGTGCTGGTTTGATCCCCAACACTGGTGACAGACCCCTGAGCCAGAGCACCAAATCCATGTATATACAGACTAACCTGCAATTAGGACAAGCTAAATATTGTGATAAAACGCAGAGGCCAATTGCAACATGTCAAAGTGCAACACTGGGGCAGAGTGTCCCGGCCTGGCCTGACCCTGCAGTGACCATGGTGTGTGACAGCTGCTGCTCTCTGCTGGGAACATGGTCTACAGAGCCTTGGGTGTCCCTCTTCAGGTGCTGGAGCAGGCGGGAGTGATCGCTGTGCTGCAGACCATCAGCATCCTGCACCACAGATCCCATTGGTCCAGTCCTGGATGACTCCAGCCTTCACCAGCTTCACCAAGAACTCCTTCTCCTTAGATATGTTGTGAGTCCAGGACTGCAGAGGGGACAGAGACACATTCTTTATTTCATTGCATGAAATTTCTTGCATTTTCAACAAATTGAGAGTAAAACTAGAATCACCACCTCCTGGCTGTTTCCTCCACCAAGCAACGAATTTGCAGAAAATATGGTCACATGATCCTCCTGAGTTAGAGTGTTGAATAAAGTGTTATTAGTGTTATTTTATAACACGTTCTGGTGTTGTGTGTATAGTGACAGTCAGAGCCGGAGACATTATGTATCCAGGTTGTCCGTCCGTCTGTCTGATTCTTGTGAACGTGATATCGCCTTGAGGGAATCTCTTCAAATTAGGTACAAACTTTCATTTGGACTCAGCGATGAACTGATATAATTTTGGTGGTCAAAGGTCAAAGTTCAATGGAGAGGACTGCTGTAAAGCTTTATGATTGTATGTAATCTTCATCAGGTTGCCACCTTCACTGTAGATTTAAGAACGGGGACACATTTCTTTGGTTTGAAGTTTTTTAAGATGGGAATCAGTGAGCCAAGATCTGAATAACTGGTTTCACATGGATGGATCAGAGAAAGTGTTAATGCAGGGGTAAGACAAAGGGCGGGACACCGTCACCGTGGGACAAGTTGAGACAGGAGAAGAAGTGTTTGTTAATGTTGTTAATCTTACAGATTTCCAATAATGTACAAGCTGCTAAATGCTCCATCGGAGTAATGTTCTATTGCGTCATGCTGCCAATCTAGGTGAGGTACGAGATGAATAACGTACTGAACTAAACACATTAACTCTTCATTATTTTAATGCATCAACTTTTTTTCCATTTATCAGTGCTGACAGTAGAGAAACACAATTAAAGGCTCTGATCAAATTTGTCACTAAGCTATTATTGTTATAACAATCAAGATGCAGCAGATGATCAACTGATCATATGAGTCAATTCATGTTTAGATCTGCCCATATTCCTGGAGAGTCAGCATGGCTAATGTCAGGTTAACCTGAAAACCGCCATCTTCACCTGCTCTTAATATTAGACTGGATACATTATCTGGATAAGGACATGTGACCACAGAGCTCTTCATTTACACCTGGTATTGATACTGAAACAGAACAGTCACAGTCTCGTTTCCCCTCACACTGTGATCTTATCTCAGTATGTAAGGTGATGGTCACTCGACAGCCAAAAGCATCCGTAAGCTACTTTTCACTAACTTTGCCAACTAGACTTATGTTACCTCCACTGTAATAAGGTAATCAGAACCAGTGGAGCTTTCTAACACTAGTTTGACCAAATGTCAACATCTTAGTGTTTATTTCAGTCCGAACCCCATTCAATTATTATCTTACAAATCAGCCACTGAAATAATGAGTGAGCTACATGGCTACGTTCGGGTTCTGGACAGTTGGCCAGACAAATAAAGAAATATGAAAATGTGACCATGGCACAGCACAGATACTAATATTTAGTAAGTGTGGGTGTATTGCTCCTTTAATATCCGCCCAACTTCCTGGCATCTAACTGACACTTGCTTCTTCAAGAGGATAATTATCCTCTCTGTTTATCTGCAGTATCACAAGGAATTGGTTCCTTGTTTGAAACCCAAAGAGACAAAAAAGTAGGAGAGAGAAATAATAGACAGAATGGGAGAAAAACTAAAAGTGGGGTAGAGAAAAAAAAGAATGACAATCTGGTTAAAAATAAAATAAAAAATTTAACTTTTGGTTATAAACATAAGCCTGGTTCTTTGAGTGATGTGATTGAGATGTTATGGCGGTTATGCAAATAACCTTAAGTTTTTCATAATATTCCAACAATGTCTAACTATGGGATGTGGTAGCTCCTGTATTGCCATACAAGCTTATCTAACGTCCACCAACCTGCTGGAGAGAGTCACTTTGTTCCAGTTAGGACTCCAAGACAGGGCTGAGACCTCCATCATATAGAAGTGGACAAAAGTGAGAGGCGAGGATCAAACTCCCCGGAATAAGGCCCAGCATGCGGCCAAGCCACGAGTCGAGCGCGCCCACAGACCTGTTGGAGGCTGCTGACCCTGACTCGTATAGGCAAAAGTAAGAGCCTCCAACACCCAGTGGGAGAGGTGTTGCTTTGTGACAGGATTATTTTAGGAAATGAACAGCTGATCGATCTGTCCGAAAACCCTCATCTTATCCGTGTAAGTGTGCACAGCATGAACTGGACATAACGCACAACTGCTGCTCTCCAGGTGACAGTGAAAAAATAGTAGCATTAAGCTATAGTAGTATCCCCACTTTAACCAATAATATTCAATCATGAGATTAAAATGTGACGTTATATTTATTGATAACAGTTAGTAGCTGTCCGGTTATGGCGATGTTTTGTTGATTGCAAAGGGATGGTAGCTGAAGAGGATTGTTGGTTTACGCTGCTGGTTAGCTTGACATGCTGTATGCTCTTATGTGGTAGACAGGAGTGTACGCTCGTTGTCTCCTGAGGTCAGGAACACACTGGCTGCGTGGCAGCTGCAGATTGATTTTGATTTTGGCACCAATGTTAATGGGTTAGAGCGGACAAACTGTCTGCGTCTCATACCTCACTGCTGTGTCACATGATTTAGAGCAGGGGTTTTCAAAGTGTGGGACAGTGTGCCCCCCTCAGAGAACATAAAGATGGTGATTTACCGGGTAAGAAAGAACACTTCTCTGCAGAGCCTCGTGTGTCATGGAGTCTCTTAACAAAGAAGCCCCGACCTTCTGAGGCTGTATTGTGATGATTATCCAAACATCTGAATAGCCTTTTCAGCTCACTCCCCTGGTGTGAGGCAGAGTGCATGCACGTTGTGCGCCCGTCTGTGTAGGGGCATATTACTCTCTTGATAATGCTCCTTAAAATAAGTGAAATACTGCGCCACTGACTTCAGACCAGACCACAAGTGTATTTTCTATCTAAACAACATGGGCACTGGACAGGAAAATGAAAACTGAGTCGGTCTGAAACTAACAAAGACACTTATGTTGTACCTTGCACCGCTTTGCACCGGGTGTAAGACAGAGCCCTGCGTCGTTGATTCGTACAGGTGGTTGATGCGGGGATGCACTGAGAAAGGAATAAACGTAGATTGTACTTCCTCCATTTTCTAACTGCCCTGACTCTGTCTCCTCTCTCACTGTAGCTACTAAAAATTGACCCATTTTGCCACATGCATAGCTGAGTTTAGCTTACCAGATGTTTACAGTTATCTTTTTCTAGTTTTTATTTTTTCTCACGCTGCGCCTCCCATGAAGTTCTCTGGCGCCCCCCAGGGAGGCGTGCCTCACACTTTGAAAACCACTGATCTAGAGATTTGGTGTCTCGTCTATTTTTCATGTCTCAGAAAAAACAGACAGAGAAAAGACCTATTGATGTCGTAGTGACATCAGAGCAGCATCATTACATAAAACTGACTCCTCCCACTAGTTTCTATGTCTAATCTGAATCAGAATATGACACAGACATGAAAATATAAATATATTTTTAACCATTTCAGCAGCTGCATGTGGAGACAGTGACATTTTAGTGATGTTTTCTGTCAGAAATGAATTTATATTAAAAAGAAATCCAACATTCCAGTAACCTGTAAACTCTATGTAGAGAGACAGAGCTGTAGCAGCAGAGACGGAGCTCGTGTGAACTCACTAATTCTCTGTAGCAACTCAACGACGCAGCTAATGTGTGTAGGCAGTGTGTCCCCGGCATAAGGTGAGGTATGTGATGCTTGTTTAACTGTTGCTTGTTTAACCCGGTGGATTGAACTGTACGCTGCCGGTTGTTTTTTCCATTATTATGCATGAAATGAACTGCAACTTTTCTTGAACATACTCTTTTTTATTTTTGTCTCCTAGCAGGTTAACAACAACATGTGGTCCTACTTCCTTACACAAACCATATCTCTCGTCTCGTGACCAACCGCCACTGACACCCTTTGGTACAATATGGCATTACACCTAATCATGACAGCGGTGACACCTACATGCCGGGTTAGCTTGATGTGTTGTTAGCTGGTTTTTGATGATATTAGATGGTGATGTTATGGACAAAAATGAACACAAGTTGCTACAGAGGGTTGTGTTGAGTGTGTGGGTGCAGGTAAAGAGGGATGTGGTGTGTTGGAACCTGATGACCCTGTAGACTTCACTGCACTATTAAACACACACACTCACATTGAAACCATGCTATTTTGTTAGAAGATAGATCGAACAGCATCAATCATGAAAAGTTTCTGTCTTTCTTACTAACTGGTAACTATTGGTGAGACTAGTGGAACAAGACGTACAACAATGGATTGATTACAGGACAGAGCATTTAGATTGGGCCTGTCACTACTATCTCTGTTTACCAGCTCGACCAATGCCGAGATCCCTCCAGTTACCTCTCTGAAATGAGGTGATCATCCTGATCAATAATTTAGAGCAAGAGCCAAAACTGGTGTTTTCAAAAAGACAACCTGAATGTATACAACATGCATGTCTTCTTTGGTTAAAACATCTGTGGCTGACAAATGGCTGCAGGCAGAAAGCATCTTATTAACCAGCCAATAATTTCTCTTTTGTTGTTTGGCAACTTTAGAGATTTAACAATCATTAGCTATACCTGAGCAAATCTGAAGGTGACAGTTGCCATTATACCGGAAACAAAATCAACAATTAGCACTTTCACATCTTTCAGCTCATTTAATGTTCATGAGGTTTTGAATAAAACTGTGCTCTAGCAATTTGAATAAAAACACTCTACCTACCACCAAAGACGATCACCCCATATGGGAAACTGCGTGTAGAAAAGAACACATTTCTCACCTGTCTCAATTATACATGGTAGGGGCGGGGCCAAGCAGCTCTGTGCCTCCTTGAACTGAAACACAAGTCCACGTTGGTGAAAATAACATGCAGGGGATTGCATGTCTGTCTCAATAACCTTGGCTAAGAGTGATTTATGAGCAGGCTAGAGACTGTGAAGTGGAGAGAATGGCAGCTTCGACATTGTATATAGTGCGCTTTGACTGTCCTGCTCTCAAAAACCAGCACCCAGCAACGTTCTCTGCTCTTGAGATTTCATACACATCCCAGGCCACTACTCAGCATGCTAGATAAATCCCTTCCTAGATTACAGAGAAAGGTCACAGTAAACTGTTCCAGTGCAGCGTAAACCTAGAAAACTAACAAAAAGGATGTTGGTCAGAATGCTAACAAATTTGGGCATTGTGAATATTGTGTGGGAGTATCGTTGACCAAGACTAAAACATGCAGGAAATAGAGGGTCAGACACCTGTGGATGGAGGGGATGAATCATCAACCTACACTGGAAATTCACAGCTCAAAGTTGGAAGGTCATACTGAGCCCCTCAAAGTTAGATCTCTAGCAATCTAGCAAAAAAAAAAAAAGCCAATCAGCATTTCTGTCAAATGGCAACAAGATTTTAAATTTCATCAGTTACACATCTCTGTTCATTTCATTTTTTCTCTTTATATGTATGGAAATATAAACTATGATACTTCAGTTATTGTGCATATTTCATTTGTTCATGAGAAGATAAAATCTTTTTTAGACATATCTGTGGAAAAATTCTGAGTGGGCGTCTCCCTTGACGTCGGCTGAGTGACATCTGAGAGCAGCTGTCAACCTTTGGTGCATTGCTGAATGGAGAACATCAGACTATATCCTGCCAACAAAGACACAATATGATTCTTTCTCCTATCAACCATTGGTGATTTCATCCGTCTGTCCCTTTACCAATCATACAGTCAAGATTGTATTCCACTCAGAAAAGGAAAAGTAGCCAGCATAGCATGCTGTTAGCACCAATTCCCACCAGGTGTTATATTACTGTACTGACTTGTTGTCAGTTGACCACGTAACTTTTGCTGAGCAGCAGCAACAGCGTCCCCTGTGGCCACACATGTAACTGCAAGACATTCTGTAGGATGGTGAAGGGCACGGACAGGAAACATGTCCTCACGTGAAGTAAAAAGACTGAAAACCTCTGAACCCAAAGCAGCTGTGAGCTGAAATCTAATTGCCAGGCACTAGTTTAACACTGACTGAGTCACAATCTTCCTTCAGCAGGGGCGACAACTCAAGTCACTGCAAAAGGCAGTTAGTTAGTTACCCACTAAAATACAGTCTGGTGGCTGCTAGCATGTAGCTTAGCTATGTTAATAACCAGCCAAGTTATGAAGACAGTGTGAGGGCTGGTAATCTGGAGCTTACGAAAGTTACTTTAGCAGTGTAAAGCAGATGTCATCTTTTTTTTATTAGAGCCACAACTGGTTATTCTTGTCTTACTCAGACATTTTTCACGTTTTTTTGTGGCCTGCTGGCCCTCTGTAGATCTTTCTTTTCTTTTGACTTGCAATGCTAAACGCTCTGGTTGGTGGTGGCTCTTCCATTTCCCCCATGTTTGACATGCTTGTTGCAGTCACCTTACTTTTTGTTCTTTTTATGTGGCAGCCCCTCTCTATGAAGTAGCTCACTATTGCCACCCACTGCTATGTTGTGTGTCTTTGATTTTATGTCCGAACCTTTGTTTACACCTTGTAACTTTGGGGCACACATATCTGTCAGGTTGTATCTGACCATTTTGGGAAAAAAAGTAGGATATAGCAGCCAAAACCAAAGTAAGTGTGGTTGTGGTTTAATATTTTTGTTTCTTGTTTCTTTCATCATATAAAATTCTACAGCTCTGTATGGTGCTGTTTCCTAAGACAGATATTCTGTTCCACGCAGAAATAAGTCACTTTAAAGAAGATGAAAATGCTCCACCTGCCATTTCCCTGTGACTTAGAGGGAAATACTCACCGGATGAGCCATAGAAACGATATAAACACGCTGTCTAGCGTGTCAAGTGTGCCGATCCAGAGAGCGATCGATTGCTGTAGGACAGTGGGGTATTCTAACACAGTCACTCATGTCAACCTGCGATGATATGTGGCTTGACATTGCCAGTGTGTGTAAAAAAAATCTATTAAGTACGTGGATTTAATGACATTTCTAACACATTTTTGTCAGTACTTCCCTACATAAAAATAATTCCTAGTAATATAGTTAATCAATTAACAAGAGGTAGGGGTCCGGGGCCAGAGGCGCTATATTAAGTGACTATCAAAGTGACTGAAGGTGGGGAACTTTTACTCATCTGTTTTCTCACAGTCCATTCATGCCTAGACCAGATAAGCTTCCAAGTTATTTTCTACAGCAGGCATTGCATGGCATGAGAACCAGCTGCATCATCTTAACAGATCAGGTCTTCAGGTACCTCTTTGATGGCTGACATCCTAATCCTCTCATAGTAGTGCAATGGGGCATGGGGAGTGCTCATGTTGTACCCAAATCCAGCCACAGCTACTTCATCACAGTTATGAAGGGCCATCGTTATGGCAACTGCCCCCAGGGTTGGGATATTCTGAAAAACAGACATAAATGAAAGAATTTGTATGATACAGGCTATCCAGCCATGATCGGTATCCCAGAAGACATATAACATGTAGTATACATGTAAATCTATGACAGAGGAGCCTGATATATACACTATATTTTTTGTGTGGATATTTTACAGAGTGTGAAATCTGAAGCATGGTTATATTTATAATAGCCTAATAGTAACACCGTTAGATTTGAGGCTGCTGTGTGTCCCCAGAAGCCTTCATAATGCAAAAAGACAGACAGGAGAGTCAGCTCCCATAGCTCCAGTCCTGACCATTAACTCAACGCTGTGTGTGAAACAGCTCACTATTCCTGATACTCCTCTATCTAGAACTGAACAGACACTAACTGCTAGGAAAACAACAGGTCACTCACCCCTCTGCCCATCTGTCCACTGTTGTAAGGTAAGCCTATTAGCTTGAAGGAGGCCTCCTGGATGAAGTAGGGGTTCAAGATGCGCATGTCGCTTGGCTCCCTTGGAACATGTCTGGCCACCGACTTCCAGAAGCCATCAGTGCTGCGCTGAGAGACAAAGAGTGGGGAAATTAAACTTGTTTTGGTTCAACTACCACTGCCCTCTGGCAGGCAGCTGTTTTCAGTGAAAAAGATAAACTCACTGTTTGCATCCTGCTCCACCACCAACAGCAGATAGACGCAGTTAGCAACTTGCTGGTGAGCATTATACAGCATTTAGCAGCTGGTGAGCCAGATCATTTTTCTGAAGTTTTGGCAAACTCCAAGTGGGCTGTTGTATACCTTTTACCCAAAAGAGCTTCTGTCTAGCCTCTCTACCATAAAGGCCTGACTGTGCTTCTGAGGTGGTTGTGCTTCTGGCAGATTCTTCTGACGCTCTGTTGAGGGAGTTACACACTGTCTTAGATGGAACATAACCAATGTGAAAGAAAGAATTCAGGGGTCTCATCTTCAGAGGCTACATTTGAAGCCCAACTGTGTCACAGTGGCGTGACTAGACTGTCAAATTTTGAATGCTCTTTCAAATGTGTCCTTCTTTTCCTGGACATGAAGGATCCACCTGTTGGATCCTTCGTGGCGTAACCTATTCCAAGATTCATTGTGCGCTGGTAATGAAAATAATATGTCAGGAATGCATAATGCATATGTCAACACTGACAGAGAGCAAGTATTGGGTTTCAGCTCAGTTCAACAGCTAATGGTACAACTGTTAAAACCAAGGGCCAAGGACCGTGTGTTGCAACGCAACGTTAGGATGGGCACAGCTGGTGACACACAGCGAAAACACTCCATACACCAGACCATCTAATTTCGGTTCCGGCTTTGTAGTCTATGAAGGCTACAAAGGTGTCTCCTTCACAGGCCGTGTCCTCCAAAGGATGCGGCCTCTGAAATTCTGAAGCCTCTGAAATGGCAGTCCTTTGAGGTCTCTTTGGTCTTGTGACCAAAGAACCTGGGACAAAATTCTGACAGTGACAGAAATTTAGGATGACCATCTCACAATGTGACTGCTTCAATCACCTATGCCTTCTAACCAATCAATAGGAATGCAGCATGAAATGATGCACTGATCAATGTGTTGCTTAGCTCAATTGTATCACTATAGCAGCTCATAGCCTTTGGATGAAGCATGCAGATGACATTTAACATGTATATTGACTTGCGTTGTAGCCTATGATTCAGTAGGTGTCATCATCGTACAGTCCTATTTACATCTATGAACATCAAGTTTATTAGATCCATGTTGCAGTGTGGCCTGCAATAGACTTACTCTATAAGGTCACTGTAATCTCACAGTATGAATACTTTCTGAAGTCACAGTACATCTGTTATCAGAAATGTCAATGCTCAATATTTATCATCCATAGTGACACTGTAAATATTGATCAATTCTTACTATCATCACATGATGGGATGGTATGCAGAGTGGACAGGAGTGGAAAATATGAGGTATGCTTGAGCAGCGCAGTGAAAACAATACCCTGAGACCTGGATGGAGAGTTCAGGGTCATTAAAACACTGATGAAAAACAAGAGGAGCAAACAGAGCCAGCCAGGGAAAGAAGCCCCTGTATCAGTATACCTGGGGCCATTACACTAATTACTAGCAGTCTGCCCAGTCCTGATGGCTCTTTATGAACAGTTACTGGGATACCTGCCTCTGGGTTTGCTTAGGTATGTTGGAGTAAGGGGCAGGGGAAACCAAACAGCAATAATATGAGCTATTAGCTTACTAGCATAGTACTGTTACCCTGTAAGACTGCGAGCTGCTCACTGATGGATCAGTTGGTAATCCTGTCTGATGAGACCATTTTGCTCTTCTATTGGAGCTGGAAACCCAACACCTCTCCTCTGCTGGGAGGACACAACTGTCTTTGGAAAACATTGACACGCAGCAGATGGGATCAAATGACAAGCAAATCTCAAAACCCTTTCATAACTCTATCAATCAATATGTTTACATGTGTTAGTATATACACAATAAATAAGTCTCACCTAGGTCACAAAATAGAGCTGCAATAGCATCCAGCTCCATTCATTTATAGATTTATAGCCCCTTTCCACTGGAGGAATTTAACTAAGTATAACCAGGGGCTTCCCACAGCGTGAACCTTGTGAGCCTTCACTGGGAAATTCTTCTCTACATTAGACATTTAGTTTCTCTAGTAACTAAAACAAAAAAAGGGAAAACTCACTCAACCATCATCCAATATTTTTTTTAGGAATATGAGCATGTCTACATACTTCCAGGTAGAAGCTGGGATCTTTGGGCATTTACAATATCCCCTGCTATAGAAAATACTCTCTCACTTGGTACTGAGGTGGCTGGGACAGAGAGATATGCTTTGGCTATGGGTGACATCAGCGGGTAAAACTGTGCATTGTCTCTCCACCACTTGAGAGGATAGTCAGAGAGCCAGAGATGCCTCAACTCAGTACCTGCTCTGCCTCCTGCCTTATTTTAGTGCCATTAGTCTTCACCTAGGCACATTTTTTGGCAATGTTTTTTGCTGTCCGTTTTCTGCAAAATGCCTCAAGCATAGACCTGCAACCTGCCGCCTGGTATTAACATCTGTTTTGATGATCTGATCACTCAGACCATATTAAGAGACAGTCTGGACCACACGTGGCCACATTCTTATAGCAGAGCGAACGCAAATGCTCGATTTCTTTCTCTCTTTCTCTCTCACTCACACACAAGCACATGACAACGGACCCATCTGTCGATTGGCTAAAATCAACAACACATACCTGTTTATTTGCATATAAAGCAGGAAAGTGAGGTCTGATCACAAGTGGTCAATCGAGACACATGTAGAGGCGCATTTTAAAGTAAGGTGTGAACTGACTAACTTATAGCTGACCATATTATAGCTGTGATTAGATCACTGAAGACGCATCAGTAATGGCTAAAAAGTGTTTTGTGAGGTCACACTAAGCTTGACACCAAAATCTTATCATCCTTTTTTTTCCTTTTTTTTTTTATTTAAGTGTAATAGGACAAGACAAAGTGATAACATACATACATACATACATAACATACAATACATACATTGGACAAACTTACCGGCGAGAGAGTGTTGTGCCTAGGTTGTGTGTGGATACTTGCGTGTGTGTTGTGTGGGCGTGTGTTGATGGGGTTTGGTTTTGTGCAGTGGAAATACTGTGATTGTATTAAAGGAGCAGGTGTGTAGAATACGAAGATAATAACCAAAGTAATAATAATACTGATGATAATAAATATGATATAAATAAGTATGATGATGAAAAAAAAAAAAAAACACCAACTGGTAATCTGGCTATAATGATTGTTGTAGTATTGACAAAAACAAAATTATATAAATAAATAAATAGGTAAATAAAAGTTATAGTGATAATAATAATCAAATGAATACATATATATGTATAATTATCATAATAACAATATAATCCCACATCAGAAAAGTAAGTGATAAGTGTTTTAATAAAATGAAAGGTTAAAAGGTAAAGAGATATAATATATAGTGTATAATTTTTATAGGACTAACCGAGGAAAGAAGAGGAAGGAAAGAGAAGTAGAAGAAGGGCCAAGTCATATTGCCAATGATGATGGTGAAGGGAGGAATGGGGTCTGATTCAGATAATTAGATTGATGTTGGTGAGAGCTGAATGGTGTTAAAGTCCTTTGTTTTTCTAGGTTTGAGTGGTCTGTCAATACGTTGAGCCAGTGTTGAGTAGATACCTTAGTTTTGTCTTTCCAGTTCAGTAGTATGATTTTTTTGGCAATCGTAAGTGATATTAATATGAATGGTTTATGGTTTTCAGATATGTTTGTTGCAGACAGATCACCGAGAAGGGCAATGATAGGACTTAATGGGATGTTTGTGCTAAGCATCTCGGATAGCTTATCTAGTACATTTGTCCAGAAGTTTTGGATTGGGGGGCAATACCAGAGGGCGTGGATGTGATTGTCCATTGTGGTTGTGCAGAGTGTGCAAGTGTTGCTTTGTTTGAGACCCATACAGTGGAGTTTGTGGTCGGTTATTTGGGTTCTGTGAAGGATTTTGTACTGTATTAGTTGAGTTTTGGAATTGCATGTCATGGAATATATGTTGTTACATATTGTTTGCCAGTTGGTGTCGATTGGTAGGTTGTTTATGTCTCTCGTCCATTTGTGTATGGGGATTGATATTGTTGAGTCGTGGATATTAGGAGATTGTATATCTGGGACAGCATCTTTTTAGGTTTGAGTGCGTGTAATTTTAGTTAGAGGGGAGAAATGTAGTTATTAATTTCTGTGGTGTTGAAGCGTTTATTTATCACATCTCGTATCTGGATATATTGAAAGTAGCAACGGTCTGGTAGATTATATTTTGTTTTTATGGAATCGGTTGTGAACCGGCTGTCATTGAGTAGCTGTCCCAAGGTCGTGATCCCTCTTGTAATCCAGGTTTGGAAGATGAAGGGTTTATTATTGATCAGAAGCATAGGGTTATTCCATATGGGAGTTTGCGTTGAAAGTGATATTTTGTATTGGAAGATTTTATTTGCTTTCCACCATGCGTTTAGAGTAGTGTTGATTGTTTTGTGTTTGTAGCAGGGGTGGGGCTTTATGGAGTTATCAATGAATGGGAGATTTTTAGTGCCCAGTTCTTGAGTTAGGCTGTTTTCAACATGGTGAGTTTGTGTTTTTGTCCAGTGGCGGATATACAGCAGTTGTTGTGAAAGGAAGTAGTAATAAAAGTTAGGGGCCTTGAGTCCTCCATATTCCTTAAGTTTTTGAAATGTGGATAGTTTTATTCTTGGTTGTTTATTTTTCTAGTAAAATTTGGTGATTGTGCTATTCAGAGAGGAGAACCAGCTTTGGGGTGGAGCTATAGGGATCATGGCAAAGAGGTAATTTATTTTTGGAAGGATTTTCATTTTGACCGTTGAGATGCGTCCGATCAAGGAGAGTGGTAATTTATTTATTTATTTATTACTGATTCCAGTCTAATGGCTAAAGTTTTGCTAATTAATTTTATGTCTGTGTTAATTAATGATATTGGGCGGTAATTAGAGCAGTGTGTGTGGTCCTTGTTTGATTTTGGGATGAGTGTTATGTAAGCCGTATTCATATGGTGGGGAATAGTTTTATTTTTGTGAATTTCTGCTGTTACTTGGAAGAACAGTGGTGAAAGAAGGTGCCAAAACTGTTTATAAAATTCTATTGTGTAACCGTCTGGTCTGGGTGATTTATTATTGGGCATGTGTTGGAGTGCTTTTGTGATTTCTGCTATAGAGAGAGGTCTGTCTAAGGTGTCTGACTGGGTTTGATTTAGTTTGGGTAAGGAGGCATTCTTTAGAAATTGCTCGACATCCTTCTCTGTTATTCTGGACCAAGGTGTATAAATTCGAATAGAATGATCTGAAACAATCGTTGATAGTGGACGGGTTTTGACTGATGGTACCAGATGAGTCTTTTATTGCAGTAATGATTGATCTTTCAGTTTGTTGTTTAAGTTGATTTGCTAAGAATTTTCCCGTTTTGTTTCCAAATTCAAACTGCTGTTGTCGGAGCTTGAGGAGAATGCCTTCTGTTTTTTTATGTAGAATGTTGTTTAGTTTGTGTTTTGTTTTTAAAAGTTCTTTTATGACTGAGATGGTGGGAGTATGGGAAGCCAGGTGGTCCAATCTCTTTGCTTCTTTTTGGAGTATTTTCTTTCTCAATTTCTTTCTTTTTTTTATAGGAATTGTATGATATTATTTTGCCTCTCATGACAGTCTTTCCTGTTTCCCATAGTGTACCTGCTGTTATTCCTGGGGTGTTATTTCTCTCGATGATTGATGCCCATTCCTGTTTGAAAAATTCTAAAAATTCTTTATCTTTGAGTAATGAGTTGTTGAAGCACCATCTTAAGGGAAAGTTGGGTTGGTGTTCTGCTAGGAAAGTGATGCTTATAGGGGCATGGTTGGAGATGATGATGTTGTGAATTGTGGGGTTTATAATTTTGTATGTGATGGAATTGTTAACCATAAAATAGTCTATTCTGGAGTATGATTTGTGGTAGGGTGAGTAATATGTGTATTCAGAGTTACTGGGGTTGTTTAGTCTCCAAATGTCAATCAGTCCATAATCTGACATGTATTGTTTTAGCAGGGTTGAGGGGCGATTAGATTTTTTTGTAGAAGTTGATGAGGAGCGGTCCATGTGTGAGTCTAGTGTTATGTTAAAATCACCGCCTAGGATAACGCAAGAGTTTGGGAATTTGGATAGTGCTGCAAATAGGGAGTGAAAGAAGGATTGGGAGTCTGTGTTGGGGCTGTAGATATTTGCTAGTGTCATGGTGTCTTTTCCAATGGATCCGGTTACAATTATGTAGCTGCCTTCTGGGTCGGCCAGTGTTGAGATGTGAGAAAATGGGATATTCTTACTGATTAAAATTGAGGTGCCACGTTTTTTTGAGTTATAAACGGAGTGGTATGCCTGGTTAATCCATTTGGCTGTAAGTTTCTGAGATTCTCCTTCCGTTAGGTGGGTTTCCTGAAGGAAGCAGACAGATCAAAAAAGCCATGGTGTAGTCTTAGAGTCTCGGTACAATTGCCCTTCAATGTATAATTTGTCCACAACCAGGTTTGCATGTTTGTT
>NW_019174574.1:1453424-1453734 GCF_002260705.1 Seriola dumerili | reverse complement strand
ATAATTTTGTATGTGATGGAATTGTTAACCATAAAATAGTCTATTCTGGAGTATGATTTGTGGTAGGGTGAGTAATATGTGTATTCAGAGTTACTGGGGTTGTTTAGTCTCCAAATGTCAATCAGTCCGTAATCTGACATGTATTGTTTTAGCAGGGTTGAGGGGCGATTAGATTTTTTTGTAGAAGTTGATGAGGAGCGGTCCATGTGTGAGTCTAGTGTTATGTTAAAATCTCTTTTATGTTGTCATTAAGTGTTATCAGTAAGTCCAGTCTTTTATTTATGGATTCAAGTACACTACCTCAATGTTT
>NW_019174574.1:1450088-1453399 GCF_002260705.1 Seriola dumerili | reverse complement strand
TCTCTCCGGATTAAGGCCCGAGGCAATACCAAGGGCGTGGATGTGAATTGTCCATTGTGGTTGTGTGCAGAGTGTCAGGTGTTGCTTTGTTCCCATACAGTGGAGTTTGTGGTCGGTTATTTGGGTTCTGTGAGGATTTGTACCTGTAATTAGTTGAGTTTTGGAATGCATGTCATGGAATATATGTTGTTACATATTGTTTGCATGGTTGTGTCGATTGGTAGGTTGTTTATGTCTCTCGTCATTTGTGTATGGGATTGATATTGTTGAGTCGTGGATATTAGGAGATTGTATATCTGGGACAGCATCTTTTTAGTTTGAGTGCGTGTAATTTTAGTTAAGAGGGAGAAATGTAGTTATAATTTCTGTGGTGTTGAAGCGTTTATTTATACATCTCGTATCTGGATATATTTAAAAGTAGCAACGGTCCGTAGATTATATTTTGTTTTTATGGAATCGGTTGTGAACCGGCTGTCATTGGAGTAGCTGTCCCAAGGTCGTGATCCCTCTTGTAATCCAGGTTTTGGAAGATGAAGGTTTATTATTGATCAGAAGATAGGGTTATTCCATATGTGAGTTTGCGTTGAAAGTGATATTTGTATTGGAAGATTTTATTTGCTTTTCCACCATGCGTTTAGAAGTAGTGTTGATTGTTTTGTGTTTGTAGCAGGGTGGGGCTTTATGGAGTTATCAATGAATGGGAGATTTTTTAGTGCCCAGTTCTGAGTTTAGCTGTGTTTCAATCTAACCATGGTGAGTTTGTTTTTTTGTCCAGTGGCGGAATACAGAGCAGTTGTTGTGAAAGGAAGTAGTAATAAAAGTTAGGGGCCTTGAGTCCTCCTATTCCTTAAGTTTTTTGAAATGTGGATAGTTTTATTTTGGTTGTTATTTTTCTAGTAAATTTGGTGATTGTGCTATTCAGAGAGGAGAACCAGCTTTGGGGTGGAGCATAGGATCATGGCAAAGAGGTAATTTATTTTTGGAAGGATTTTCATTTTGACCGTTGAGATGCGTCCGATCAAGGAGAGTGGTAATTTATTATTATTATTTACTGATTCCAGTCTAATGGCCTAAAGTTTTGCTAATTAATTTTTATGTCTGTGTTAATTAATGATATTGGGCGGTAATTAGAGCAGTGTGTGTGGTCCTTGTTTGATTTTGAGAGATGTTTATGTAAGCCGTATTCACATGGTGGGAATAGTTTTATTTTTGTGAATTTCTGCTGTTTACTTGGAAAGAACAGTGGTGAAAGAAGGTGCCAAAACTGTTTTATAAATTTCTATTGTGTAACCGTCTGGTCTGGGTGATTTATTATGGGCATGTGTTGGAGTGCTTTTGTGATTTCTGCTACAGAGAGAGGTCTGTCTAAGGTGTCGGACTGGGTTTGATATTAGTTTGGGTAAGGAGGCATTCTTTAGAAATTGCTCGACATCCTTCTCTGTTATTCTGGACCAAGGTGTATAAATTCGAATAGAATGATCTGAAACAATCGTTGATAGTGGACGGGTTTTGACTGATGGTACCAGATGAGTCTTTTATTGCAGTAAATGATTGATCTTTCAGTTTGTTGTTTAAGTTGATTTGCTAAGAATTTTCCCGTTTTGTTTCCAATTCAAACTGCTGTTGTCGGAGCTTGAGAGAGAATGCCTTCTGTTTTTTTATGTAGAATGTTGTTTAGTTTGTGTTTGTTTTTAAAAGTTCTTTTATGACTGAGTATGGTGGGAGATGGAAGCCAGGTGGTCCAATCTCTTTGCTTCTTTTTGGAGGTATTTTCTTTCTCCAATTTCTTTCTTTTTTTATAGAATTGTATGATATTATTTTGCCTCTCATGACAGTCTTTCCTGTTTCCCATAGTGTACCTGCTGTTATTCCTGGGTGTTATTTCTCTCGATGATTGATGCCATTCCTGTTTGAAAAATTCTAAAAATTCTTATCTTTGAGTAATGAGTTGTTGAAGCACCATCTTAAGGAAAGTTGGGTTGGTGTTCTGCTAGGAAAGTGATGCTTATAGGGGCATGGTTGAGATGATGATGTTGTGAATTGTGGGGTTTATAATTTTGTATGTGATGGAATTGTTAACCATAAAATAGTCTATTCTGGAGTATGATTTGTGGTAGGGTGAGTAATATGTGTATTCAGAGTTACTGGGGTTGTTTAGTCTCCAAATGTCAATCAGTCCAATACTGACATGTATTGTTTTAGCAGGTTGAGGGGCGATTAGATTTTTTTTGTAGAAGTTGATGAGGAGCGGTCCATGTGTGAGTCTAGTGTTATGTTAAAAATCACCGCTAGGAGATAACGCAAGAGTTTGGGAATTTGGATAGTGCTGCAAATAGGGAGTGAAAGAAGGATTGGGAGTCGTGTTTGGGGCTGTAGATATTTGCTAGTGTCATGGTGTCTTTTCCAATGGAGCGGTTACAATTATGTAGCTTGCCTTCTGGGTCGGCCAGTGTTGAGATGTTGAGAGAAAATGGGATATTTCTTTACTGATTAAAATTGAGGTGCGCACGTTTTTTTTGATTATAAACGGAGTGGTATGCCTGGTTATCCATTTGGCTGTAAGTTTCTGAGATTCTCCTTCCGTTAGGTGGGTTTCCTGAAGGAAGCAGACAGATCAAAAAAGCCATGGTGTAGTCTTAGAGTCTCGGTACAATTGCCCTTCAATGTATAATTTGTCCACAACCAGGTTTGGCATTGTTTGTTGCCCTTCAATGTATAATTTGTCCACAACCAGGTTTGCATGTTTGTTGTTTTGTCGGTGTTGTTTGAAGATGGGGTACAGTACCTTATGTCGTTCGTTTATTTCGCGTGGGAATTGGTCGTTGAGTCCGTAGTGTATCCCTCTGAGTTCTTTTCCTTTGCTTTTAATCAGTTCAGTTTGTAGTGTTCCATTTTGGCGATGATAGGTCTGGGTGATTTATTTGCACAAGAGCCAAGCCGGTGGACGCGGTGGAAGGTGATCTGGTTGACGGTGTCTGTGGGGAGTTTAAGTTGAGTTTTCAAAAAGTCCTTTACCAGTTTCCGGGTTTTCGGACGGGTGTTCGGGGATGCCAGAAATTATCAGGATGTCACGCATGCTTCTGGTTTGTATGTCCAGTATGGTTTCTTTCATCTTTTTATTTTCTTTTATAACCAAGTCCATGTTTTCGCGGAGCGATTTGACGGTGGTTTGAAGGAAGTTGTTCGACTGTTTTAACTTTTCGATGTGATTGTGGGCGAATTCCAGGCTTGAGCGGAGCTCTTTTATGTTGTCATTGAGTGTTATCAGTAAGTCCAGTCTTTTATTTATGGATTCAAGTTGTGGTGGTTTG
>NW_019174574.1:1427288-1450063 GCF_002260705.1 Seriola dumerili | reverse complement strand
ACTGAAATCCGTGTCCCCACCTGACAGACCTGACACTGATCAATTTCGTCGCTCACTATTCAATCCCTTAGTGGTGTAGCAAGGAGCCTCCAAACCTGACTCAGAATCACCAGTTCTGTGGAGGAATGGGCAAGATTCAGACTTACTGTGAAAGGCTTGTGAAGGCTACCTGAGATGTTCAAGTTGCTACCAGATACTAACAAAGTGTGTCTGTAAACTTCTGACCACCCTCGGGATGTGATGAGAGAAAATCAAAAGCTGAAATAATTCATTCTCTCTTACTGTTTATACTGACATTTCATGTCTTAAAACTGAAGTAGTGATCCTAACCTACCTCAGACAGACAGGTATGTTTATCAGAATTAAAATGTAGGAATTGTGAAAAACTGAGTTTACATTCGTATTTATCTAAGGTGTATGTAAAAGTTCCTGACTTCAACTGTAGGAAAACTAACTTTGTATGTAACCATTTAGTAAAATGTTCATTATATTACTTTAAACAAATTTGAAATATCTTCTATCTCATCTATCTATCTAATATCTTAACCTGTGCTTTGTAAACATTCAAATACAAAGGCTTAGTTTTAAGAACATGTCCTGATCACTAAAATCCCAGCATTACTAAGTGATAATGGTGAGAATGGTTGTCCAACAGCTTGTTTTTCATGCACATTTTTGACTTGTGCATTAGAAAAACATCCAGAAATTCACAAAATATCGACAAACAATTTTGAAACCTGAAGGATGTGGAAAGGCCAGTGGAAACCTTTGCTGAGAGGTCCTATTGATGCAATGATGGTCCACCACTTGGATCCATGCTGAAATTGTTGAAAAACTTACTGGAGTGATCGCCACACAGCACTGATCATTGTCATGATCTTATTTTTTGTGGCGCTGTGCACAAAATGAACAAAGAGATGAGCCAGTGTGTTGTATGCAGATGTTTTCAGCCATAACAGACTGATCTAAGTGTGGCGCTACTAAGTCCAGACAAAGACAGGTGTCTTTATTTGAAACATTGCATGCATGAAGAGCAACTATTAAACAATTGTACCATGTTTGGGTTAACAGTATGTCATATATACTCAATGGTGGGCTGGTAACCAAAACCCGAATTTCTAGGTCAACCACCAGAGCACCAGTTTTTATGCCTCCACACTGGCGAAAGTCAGAGCATATTGTTTCAGTTGTATGTTTGCCCTATTCGTGGACATGATTATCTCAGTACACGCCTTGACTATTTCAAATTTGGCACCAAACCAGTCACCTGGACTCAAGGATAATAAGAGAACTCAAGGCTCAGTGACTTCCTGCACAGCTCAGTGACTTCCTGTCACGGCTCGGTGACTTCCTGCACCGTCTCAGGTGATCCCTGCACCGATCTCCACCTGCAGTTGCCTCCAAAACTCTACAGCGAATACCGGACAACAGGAATAATCCTGCCCCACTCTAGAGGAACTAGAGGACCTCAAGGAATACATAAATCGCTACTTAACCGCTCGCAAGGATGGACAACCCCCAGCAAGATGCAGCTAACCAAGCAAACGGAAAAGCATTCATCGACAGACACAAGCGACTTGCAAACCACCACAACTTGAAATCCATAAATAAAAGACGACTTACTGATAACACTCAATGACAACATAAAAGAGCTCCGCTCAAGCCTGGAATTCCCACAATCACATCGAAAGTTAAAACAGTTTCGAACAACTTCCTTCTAACCACCGTTCAAATGCTCCGCGAAACATGTGACTTGGTTATAAAAGAAAAAAAAGATGAAAGAAACCATACGGACATACAAACCAGAAGCACTGCGTGAACATCCTGATAATTTCTGTGCATCCCCGAACACCCGTCCGAAAACCCGGAAACTGGTAAAGACTTTTTGAAAACTCAACTTAAACTCCCCACAGACACCGTCAACCAGATCACCTTTCCACCGCGTCATCCACCGGCTTGGCTCTTGTGCAAATAAATCACACCCAGAACCTATCATCGCCAAAATTGGAACACTACAAATTGAACTGATTAAAAGCAAAGGAAAAGAAACTCAGAGGATAACACTACGGACTCAACGACCAATTCCACGCGAAATAAACGAACGACATAAGGTACTGTACCCCATCTTCAAACAACACCGACAAAACAACCAAACATGCAAACCTGGTTGGGACAAATTATACATTGAAGGGCAATTGTACCGAGACTCTAAGACTACACCATGGCTTTTTTGATCTGTCTGCTTCCTTCAGGAAACCCAACCTAACGGAAGGAGAATCTCAGAAACTTTACAGCCAAATGGATAACCATGCATACCACTCCGTTTATAACTCAAAAAAAACGTGGCCACCTCAATTTTAATCAGTAAAGAAATATCCCAGTTTTTCTCAACATCTCAACACTGGCCGACCCAGAAGGCAAGCTACATAATTGTAACCGGATCCATTGGAAAAGACACCATGACACTAGCAAATATCTACAGCCCCAAACAGACTCCCAATCCTTCTTTCACTCCCTATTTGCAGCACTATCCAAATTCCCAAACTTCTTGCGTTATTCCTAGCGGTGATTTTACATAACACTAGACTCACACATGGACCGCTCCTCATCAACTTCTACAAAAAAAAATCTAATCGCCCCTCAACCCTGCTAAAACAATACATGTCAGATGTATGGACTGATTGACATTTGGAGACTAAACAACCCCAAGTAACTCTGAATACACATATTTACTCACCCTACCACAAATCATACTCCAGATAGGACTATTTTATGGTTAACATTCCATCACATACAAAATTATAAACCCCACAATCACAACATCATCATCTCCAACATGCCCTATAAGCATCACTTTCCTACAGAACACCAACCCAACTTTCCCTTAAGATGGTGCTTCAACAACTCATTACTCAAAGATAAAAGAATTTTTAGAATTTTTCAAACAGGAATGGGCATCAATCATCGAGAGAAATAACACCCCAGGAATAACAGCAGGTACACTATGGGGAAACAGGAAAGACTGTCATGAGAGGCAAAATAATATTCATACAATTCCTATAAAAAAAGAAAGAAATTGGAGAAAGAAATACTCCAAAAAGAAGCAAAGAGATTGGACCACCTGGCTTCCATACTCCCACCATCTCAGTCATAAAAGAACTTTTAAAAACACAAACACAAACTAAACAACATTCTACATAAAAAAACAGAAGGCATTCTCCTCAAGCTCCGACAACAGCAGTTTGAATTGGAAACAAAACGGGAAAATTCTTAGCAAATCAACTTAAACAACAAACTGAAAGATCAAATATTACTGCAATAAAAGACTCATCTGGTACCATCAGTCAAAACCCGTCCACTATCAACGATTGTTTCAGATCATTCTATTCGAATTTATACACCTTGTTCCAGAATAACAGAGAAGGTGTCGAGCAATTTCTAAAGAATGCCTCCTTACCCAAACTAAATACAAAACCCAGTCTCAGACACCTTAGACAGACCTCTCTCTGTAGCAGAAAATCACAAAAGCACTCCAACAACGATGCCCAATACATAAATCACCCAGACAGACGGTTACACAATAGAATTTTATAAACAGTTTTTGGCACCTTCTTTCACCACTGGTTCTTTCCAAGTAACAGCAGAAATTCACAAAAATAAAAACTATCCCCACCATGATGAATACGGCTTACATAACACTCATCCCAAAAATCAAACAAGGACACACACACTGCTCTAATTACCGCCCAATATCATTAATTAACAACAAGACATAAAAATAATTAGCAAAACTTTAGCCCATTAGACTGGAATCAGTAATAAATAATATAAATAAATTACCACTCTCCTTGATCGGACGCATCTCAACGGTCAAAATGAAAATCCTTCCAAAAATAAATTACCTCTTTGCCATGATCCTATGTCCACCCCAAAGCTGGTTCTCCTCTCTGAATAGCACAATCACCAAATTTTACTAGAAAAATAAACAACCAAGAATAAAACTATCCACATTTCAAAAAACTTAAGGAATATGGAGGACTCAAGGCCCCTAACTTTTATTACTACTTCCTTTCACAACAACTGCTGTATATCCGCCACTGGACAAAAAACACAAACTCACCATGGTTAGATGTTGAAAACAGCCTAAACTCAAGAACTGGGCACTAAAAAATCTCCCCATTCATTGATAACTCCATAAAGCCCCACCCTGCTACAAACACAAAACAATCAACACTACTCTAAACGCATGGTGGAAAGCAAATAAAATCTTCCAATACAAAATATCACTTTCAACGCAAACTCACATATGGAATAACCCTATGCTTCTGATCAATAATAAACCCTTCATCTTCCAAAACCTGGATTACAAGAGGGATCACGACCTTGGGACAGCTACTCCAATGACAGCCGGTTCACAACCGATTCCATAAAAACAAAATATAATCTACCAGACCGTTGCTACTTTTAATAATATCCAGATACGAGATGTGATAAATAAACGCTTCAACACCACAGAAATTAATAACTACATTTCTCCCCTCTAACTAAAATTACACGCACTCAAACCTAAAAAGATGCTGTCCAGATATACAATCTCCTAATATCCACGACTCAACAATATCAATCCCCATACACAAATGGACGAGAGACATAAACAACCTACCAATCGACACCAACTGGCAAACAATATGTAACAACATATATTCCATGACATGCAATTCCAAAACTCAACTAATACAGTACAAAATCCTCTCACAGAACCCAAATAACCACCACAAACTCCACTGTATGGGACAAAGCAACACCTGCACACTCTGCACACAACCACAATGGACAATCACATCCACGCCCTTCTGGTATTGCCCCCCAATCCAAAACTTCTGGACAAATGTACTAGATAAGCTATCCGAGATGCTTAGCACAAACATCCATTAAGTCCTATTCATTGCCTTTCTCGGTGATCTGTCTGCCAACAAACATATCTGAAAACCATAAACCATTCATATTAATAATCACTTACGATTGCCCAAAAAATCATACTAACTGAAATGGAAAGACAAAAACTAAGGTATCTACTCAACACTGGCTCAACGTATTGACAGACCACTCAAATCTAGAAAAAACAAAGACTTTTAACACCATTCAGCTCTCACCAACATCAATCTAATTATCTGAATCAGACCCCATTCCTCCCTTCACATCATCATTGGCAATATGACTTGGCCCTTCTTCTACTTCTCTTTCCTTCCTCTTCTTTCCTCGGTTAGTCCTATAAAAATTATACACTATATATTATATCTCTTTACCTTTTAACCCTTTCATTTTATTAAAACACTTATCACTTACTTTTCTGATGTTGGGATTATATTGTTATTATGATAATTATACATATATATGTATTCATTTTGATTATATTATACTATATAACTTTTATTTACCTATTATTTATTTATATAAATTTTGTTTTTGTTCAATACTACAAACAATCATTATAGCCAGATTACCAGTTGGTGTTTTTTTTTTTTTTCATACATCATACTTATTTATATCATATTTATTATCATCAGTATTATTATTATCTTTGGTTATTATCTTCGTATTCTACACACCTGCCTCCTTTAATACAATCACCAGTGTTCCACTGCACAAAACCAAACCCCATCAACACACCCCCACACAACACACACGCAAGCTATCCACACACAACCTAGCACAACACTCTCTCGCGTAAGTTTGTCCAATGTATGTATTGTATGTTATGGTATGTATGTATGTATGTTATCACTTTGTCTTGTCCTATACACTTAAATAAAAAAAAAAGAAAAAAAAAGGATGATAAGATTTTGGTGTTCAAGCTTAGTGTGACCTCACAAAACACTTTTTAGCCATTACTGATGCGTCTTCAGTGATCTAATCACAGCTATAATATGGTCAGCTATAAGTTAGTCAGTTCACACCTTACTTTAAAATGCGCCTCTACAATGTGTCTCGATTGACCACTTGTGATCAGACCTCACTTTCCTGCTTTATATGCAAATAAACAGGTATGTTTGTTGATTTTAGCCAATCGACAGATGGTCCGTTGTCATGTGCTTGTGTGTGAGTAGAGAGAAGAGAAAGAAATCGAGCATTTGCGTTCGCTCTGCTATAAGAATGTGGCACGTGTGTCCAGACTGTCTCTTAATTATGGTCTGTATGATCAGATCATCCAAAACAGATGTAATACCAGCGGCAGGTTGCAGGTCTATGCTTGAGGCATTTTGCAAGAAAACGGACAGCAAAAACATTGCCAAAAAATGTGCCTAGGTGAAGACTAATGCACTAAAATAAGGCAGGAGGAGCAGCAGGTACTGAGTTGAGGCATCTCTGGCCTCTCTGACTATCCTCTCAAGTGGTGGAGAGACAATGCACAGTTTTACCCGCTGATGTCACCATAGCCAAAGCATATCTTCTCTGTCCCAGCCACCTCAAGTACCAGTGAGAGGAGATTTTCTATAGGCAGGGGATATTGTAAATGCCCAAAGATCCCAGCTTCTACCTGGAATATGTAGACATGCTCATTATTCCTAAAAAAAAATATTTGATGATGGTTGAGTGAGTTTTTCCCTTTTTTTGTTTTTAGTTACTAGAGAAACTAAATGTCTAATGTAGAGAAGAATTTCCCAGTGAAGGCTCACAAGGTTCACGCTGTGGGAAGCCCCTGGTTATACTTAGTTAAATTCCTCCAGTGGAAAGGGCTATAAATCTATTAAATGAATGGAGCTGGATGCTATTGCAGCTCTATTTGTGACCTTAGGTGAGACTTATTTATTGTGTATATACTAACACATGTAAACATATTGATGATAGAGTTATGAAAGGGTTTTGAGATTTGCTTGTCATTTGATCCCATCTGCTGCGTGTCAATGTTTTCCAAAGACAGTTGTGTCCTCCCAGCAGAGGAGAGGTGTTGGGTTTCCAGCTCCATAATAGAGAGCAAAATGGTCTCATCAGACAGATTACCAACTGATCCATCAGTGAGCAGCTCGCAGCTTACGACATGTTCGCTTAGAACCAGTACGTAACAGTACTATGCTAGTAAGCTAATAGCTCATTATATTGCCTGTTTGGTTTCCCCTGCCCTTACTCCAACATACCTTAAGCAAACCCAGAGGCAGGATATCCCAGAACTGTTCAATAAAGAGCCATCAGGACTGGGCAGACTGCTAGTAATTAGTGTAATGGCCCCAGAGTATACTGATACAGGGCGCTTCTTTCCCTGGCTGGCTCTGTTTGCTCCTCTTTGTTTTTCATCAGTGTTTTAATGACCCTGAACTCTCCATCCAGGTCTCAGGTATTGTTTTCACTGCGTGCGCTCAAGCATACCTCATATTTTTCCACTCCTGTCCACTCTGCATACCATCCCATCATGTGATGATAAGTAGAATGATCAAATATTACAGTGTCACTATGGATGATAAATATTTGAGCATTGACATTTCTGATAACAGATGTACTGTGACTTAGAAAGTATTCATACTGTGAGATTACAGTGACCTTAACAGAGTTAAGTCTATTGCAGTGCCACACTGTGCAACAAAATCTCTCTCCATTTTCAGTTCTGAAGGTCTTTAAAAGTTAAAGTTTAAAACATTAATTGATGGACAAAAAGGACTTCTAGAGGCGAGAAAGGTGAGAAATGTCAGTGTGAGGTTGCAAAAATTATTGAAGTTAAAAAGTTGTTCATAATCTATTATAATCTACTTCCTTTGGGTGAGGTGTTGTATGGGCTGATGGCAGTGGGAACAAAGGATCTCCTGGACCTCTGTTCTGCAGCGCAGTGAGATGAGACGTTTGCTGCAGCTGTAGCTGCTTCTCTGTCCTGCCAGAATGTTGTGGAGAGGATGGTTGTTAAAGTCCAGCGGTCTGCAACCTCGACTATTAAAAGAGCCATTTTTGGCCCCTCTCCCACAAATAGAAATCATCTGAAGCCTTAAAGCTTTAAAGTTTTATATATAGTTATAATATATATAAAAGAACTATAGTTTATTGCATTTATGATATTATAGAACTACAAAAAAAACTGTTGACATTTTATTGCTGTTTTTACCTGTACTAACAGGGAAAACACCAAACTCTTTATGAATAGGAGAAAAAAACACTGGCATGTGTTTTCCTACTTTTAAATAAAACACAGAACTATGCAGACCTATTTGAGTCCTCTTATTTGTGAAGGATTAAAAAAAATAAAAAGTAACCCACTTTGAAATAAATATAACATATTACTGCAGCCTAATAGCTTTAAAAAGAGTAAACAGGCCAGTTTTTTCTTCCGAGACTTTTCTTTATTTGGATTTATCCATGGTTAGCTTACTGGGGGTCCAAAACTCCAGATTAGCCACCTATCACGGCAGAAAGAGGCGGTAGGCTGTAAATGTTGCTATGGAGATCATCAGAAATTCACAAATATCACAAACAATTTTGAAAACCTGAAGGGATGTGGTAAACGGCCAGTGAACCTTTTGCTGAGAGTCTCTATTGGATGGCAATGATATGGCCACACGTTGGATCCATGCTGAAGATTTTTGAAAACTACCTGGAGTGATCGCCAACAGCACTGATCATTGCATTTATTATGTAGCGCTGTAGCGAAAAATAACAAAGAGATGAGCCAGTGTGTTGTATGCAGATGTTCAAGCCATAACAGACTGATCTAAGTGTGGGCACTAAGTCCAGACCAAAGGACAGGTGTCTTTATTTGCAACATTGCATGCCATGAAGAGCAACTATCTAACATTGTGACATGTTTGGGGTTAACAGTATGTCATATATACTAAATGGTGTGGCTGGTAACAAATCCCATTTTTCTAGGTCATCCACCAAGGCCACCAGTTTTTATGCCTCCACACTGGCCGAAAGTCAAGAGGCATATTGTTTTCAGGTTGATGTTCCCCATTTCTGACATTACTCAGTAACGCCTTGACTATCTTCAAATTTGGCAACAAACAGTCACCTGGACTCAAGGATAATCAAGCAGACTCAAGGCTCAGTGACTTCCCTGCACAGCTCAGTTGACTTCTGCACATGGCTCGGTGACTTCCTGCACCGGTCTCAGGTGACTCCCTGCCACGATCTCAACTGCAGTTGCCTCAAACTCACTCACAGGAATAACCGCACAACAGGAATAGATCCTACCCACTCTGAGGAACTAGTAGGGACCTCGATGGACTACATAAATCGCTACTATAGACCGGCTGCAAGAGCACTGATCACAACCCCGCAAGATGCAGCTAAACCAAGCAAACGGCAAACAAGGCATTCACTCGACAGACACAAGCGACTTGCAAAACCCAAAACATTGAGGTAGCTGTACTTGAATCCATAATACAAAGAACTGGCCTTACTCGATAAACACTTAATGACAAAACATTAAAAGAGATTTTAACATAACACTAGACTCACACATGGACCGCTCTCATCAACTTCTACAAAAAAAATCTAATCGCCCCTCAACCCTGCTTAAAACAATACATGTCAGATTATGGACTGATTGACATTTTGGAGACTAAACAACCCCAGTAACTCTGAATACACATATTACTCACCCTACCACAAAATCATACTCCAGAATAGGACTATTTTATGGTTAACAATTCCATCACATACAAAATTATAAACCCCACAATTTCACAACATCATCATCTCCAAACATGCCCCTATAAGCATCACTTTCCTAAGCAGACACCAACCCAACTTTCCCTTAAGATGGGCTTCAACAACTCATTACTCAAAGATAAGAATTTTTAGAATTTTTCAAACAGGAATGTGGCATCAATCATCGAGACGAAATAACACCCCAAGGAATAACAGCAGGTACACTATGGGAAACAGGAAAGACTGTCATGAGAGGCAAAATAATATCATACAATTCTATAAAAAAAGAAAGAAATTGAGAAAGAAAATACTCTCCAAAAAGAAGCAAAGAGATTGGACCACCTGGCTTCCCATACTCCCACCATCTCAGTCATAAAAGAACTTTTAAAAACAAACACAAACTAAACAACATTCTACATAAAAAAACAGAAGCATTCTCCTCAAGCTCCACAACAGCAGTTTGAATTTGGAAAACAAAACGGGAAAATTCTTAGCAAATCAACTTAAACAACAAACTGAAAGATCAATCATTACTGCAATAAAAGACTCATCTGGTACCATCAGTCAAAACCCGTCCACTATCAACGATTGTTTCAGATCATTCTATTCGAATTTATACACCTTGGTCCAGAATAACAGAGAAGGATGTCGAGCAATTTCTAAAGAATGCCTCCTTACCCAAACTAAATCAAACCCAGTCAGACACCTTAGACAGACCTCTCTCTATAGCAGAAATCACAAAAGCACTCCAACACATGCCACATAATAAATCACCCAGACCAGACGGTTACACAATAGAAATTTTATAAACAGTTTTGGCACCTTCTTTCACCACTGTTCTTTCCAAGTAACAGCAGAAATTCACAAAAATAAAACTATTCCCCACCATGATGAATACTGGCTTACATAACACTCATTCCAAAATCAAACAAGGACCACACAACTGCTCTAATTACCGCCCAATATCATTAATTAACACAGACATAAAAATTAATTAGCAAAACTTTAGCCATTAGACTGGAATCAGTAATAAATAAAATAAATAAATTACCACTCTCCTTGATCGGACGCATCTCAACGGTCAAAATGAAAATCCTTCCAAAAATAAATTACCTCTTTGCCATGATCCTATAGTCCACCCCAAAGCTGGTTCTCCTCTCTGAATAGCACAATCACCAAATTTTACTAGAAAATAAACAACCAAGAATAAAACTATCCACATCAAAAAACTTAAGGAATATGGAGGACTCAAGGCCCCTAACTTTTATTACTACTTCCTTTCACAACAAACTGCTGTATATCCGCACTGGACAAAAACACAAACTCACCATGTTTGAAAACAGCCTAAACTCAAGAACTGGGCACTAAAAAATCTCACTTCATTGATAACTCCATAAAGCCCCACCCTGCCTACAAACACAAAACAATCAACACTACTTCTAAACGCATGGTGGAAAAGCAAATAAAATCTTCCAATACAAATATCACTTTCAACGCAAACTCCCATATGGAATAACCCTATGCTTCTGATCAATAATAAACCTTCATCTTCCAAAACCTGGATTACAAGAGGGATCACGACCTTGGGACAGCTACTCCAATGACAGCCGGTTCACAACCGATTCCATTAAAACAAAATATAATCTACCAGACCGTTGCTACTTTAATAATAATCCAGATACGAGATGTGATAAATAAACGCTTCAACACCACAGAAATTAATAACTACATTTTCTCCCTCTTAACTAAAATTACACGCCACTCAAACTAAAAAGATGCTGTCCAGATATACAATCTCCTAATATCCACGACTCAACAATATCAATCCCATACACAAATGGACGAGAGACATAAACAACCTACCAATCGACACCAACTGGCAAACAATATGTAACAACATATATTCCATGACATGCAATTCCAAAACTCAACTAATACAGTACAAAATCCTTCACAGAACCCAAATAACCGACCACAAACTCCACTGTATGGGCCAAAGACAAGCAACACTGCACACTCTGCACAACCACAATGGACAATCACATCCACGCCCTTCTGGTTTGCCCCCCAATCCAAAACTTCTGGAAAAATGTACTAGATAAGCTATCGAGATGCCTTAGCACAAACATCCATTAAGTCCTATCATTGCCTTCTGGTGATCTGTCTGCAACAAACATATCTGAGAAACCATAAACCATTCTTATTAATAATTCACTTACGATTGCCAAAAAAATCATACTAACTGAAACTGGAAAGACAAAACTAAGGTATCTACTCAACACTGGGCTCAACGTATTGACAGACCACTCAAATCTAGAAAAAACAAAGGACTTTTAACACCATTCAGCTCTCACCAACATCAATCTAATTATCTGAATCAGACCCCATTCCTCCCTTCACCATCATCATGGCAATATGACTTGGCCCTTCTTCTACTTCTCTTTCCTTCCTCTTCTTTCCTCGGTTAGTCCTATAAAAATTATACACTATATTTATTAATCTCTTTACCTTTTAACCTTTCATTTTATTAAAAACACTTATCACTTACTTTTCTGATTGATTTATTTTATTATGATATAATTATACATATATATGTATTCATTTTGATTATTATTATTCACTAATAACTTTTATTTACCTATTTATTTATTTATATAATATTTGTTTTTGTCAATATTACAACAATCATTATAGCCAGATTACCAGTTGGTGTTTTTTTTTTTTTTTCATCATCATAGCTTATTTATATCATATTTATTATCATCCAGTATTATTATTATTTTGGTTATTAATCTTCGTATTCTACACACCTGCCTCCTTTAATACAATCACAGTAGTTCCACTGCCACAAAACCAAACCCCATCAACACACCCCCACACAACACACACGCAAGTATCCAACACACAACCTAGGCACAACACTCTCTCGCGGTAAGTTTGTCCAATGTATGTATTGTATGTTATGTATGTATGTATGATGTTATCACTTTGTCTTGTCCTATACACTTAAATAAAAAAAAAAGAAAAAAAAAGGATGATAAGATTTTGGTGTTCAAGCTTAGTGTGACCTCACAAAAACACTTTTTAGCCATTACTGATTGCGTCTTCAGTGATCTAATCACAGCTATAATATGTCAGCTATAAGTTAGTCAGTTCACACCTTACTTTAAAATGCGCCTCTACATGTGTCTCGATTGGACCACTTGTGATCAGACCTCACTTTCCTTGCTTTATATGCAAATAAACAGGTATGTTGTGTTGATTTTAGCCAATCGACAGATGGTCCGTTGTCATGTGCTTGTGTGTGAGTGAGAGAGAAAGAGAGAAAGAAATCGAGCATTTGCGTTCGCTCTGCTATAAGAATGTGGCCACGTGTGTCCAGACTGTCTCTTAATATGGTCTGAATGATCAGATCACCAAACAGATGTTAATACCAGGCGGCAGGTTGCAGGTCTATGCTTGAGGCATTTTGCAGAGAAAACGGACAGCAAAAAACATTGCAAAAAATGTGCCTAGGTGAAGACTAATGGCACTAAAATAAGGCAGGAGGAGAGCAGGTACTGAGTTGAGGCATCTCTGGCCTCTCTGACTATCCTCTCAAGTGGTGAGAGACAATGCACAGTTTTACCCGCTGATGTCACCATAGCCAAAGCATATCTTCTCTGTCCCAGCCACCTCAGTACCAAGTGAGAGAGTATTTCTATAGGCAGGGGATATTTGTAAATGCCCAAAGATCCCAGCTTCTACCTGGAATATGTAGACATGCTCATATTCCTAAAAAAATATTGGATGATGGTTGAGTGAGTTTTCCCTTTTTTTGTTTTAGTTACTAGAGAAACTAAATGTCTAATGTAGAGAAGAATTCCCAGTGAAGGCTCACAAGGTTCACGCTGTGGAAGCCCCTGGTTATACTTAGTTAAATTCTCCAGTGGAAAGGGCTATAAATCTATTAAATGAATGGAGCTGGATGCTATTGCAGCTCTATTTTGTGACTAGGTGAGGACTTATTATTGTGTATATACTAACACATGTAAACATATTGATTGATAGATTATGAAAGGGTTTTGAATTTGCTTGTCATTTGATCCCATCTGCTGCGTGTCAATGTTTTCCAAAGACAGTTTGTGTCCTCCCAGCAGAGGAGAGGTGTTGGGTTTCCAAGCTCCAAATAGAGAGCAAAATGGTCTCATATCAGACAGGATTACCAACTGATCCATCAGTGAAGCAGCTCGCAGTCTTACAGGGTAACCAGTACTATGCTAGTAAGCTAATAGCTCATATTATTGCTGTTTGGTTTTCCCCTGCCCTTACTCAACATACCTAAGCAAACCCAGAGGCAGGTATTCCAGTAAACTTGTTCATAAAGAGCATCAGGACTGGGCAGACTGCTAGTAATTAGTGTAATGGCCCCAGGTATACTGATACAGGGGCTTCTTTCCCTGGCTGGCTCTGTTTGCTCCTCTTGTTTTTCATCAGTGTTTTTAATGACCCTGAACTCTCCATCCAGGTCTCAGGGTATTGTTTTCACTGCGCTGCTCAAGCATACCTCATTATTTTCCACTGCCTGTCCACTCTGCATACCATCCCATCATGTGATGATAGTAAGATTGATCATATTTACAGTGTCACTATGGATGATAAATATTGAGCATTGACATTTCTGATAACAGATGTACTGTGACTTCAGAAAGTATTCATACTGTGAGATTACAGTGACTTATACAGTAAGTCTATTGCAGCCACACTGGCAACATGGATCTAATTAAACTTGATGTTCATAGATGTAAATAGGACTGTACGATGATGACACTACTGAATCATAGGCTACAACGCAAGTCAATATACATGTTAAATGTCATCTGCATGCTTCATCCAAAGGCTATGAGCTGCTATAGTGATACAATTGAGCTAAGCAACACATTGATCAGTGCATCATTTCATGCTGCATTCCTATTGATTGGTTAGAAGGCATAGGTGATTGAGCAGTCACATTGTGAGATGGTCATCCTAAATTTCTGTCACTTTCAGAATTTGTCCCAGGTTCTTTGGTCACAAGACCAAGAGACCTCAAAGGACTGCCATTTTCAGAGGCTTCAGAATTTCAGAGGCCGCATCCTTTGGAGGACACGGCCTGTGAAGAGACACCTTGTTAGCCTTCATAGACTACAAAGCCGGAACCGAAATTAGATGGTCTGGTGTATGGATGTTTTCGCTGTGTGTCACCAGCTGTGCCCATCCTAACGTTGCGTTGCAAACACACGGTCTTGGCCCTTGGTTTTAACAGGTGTACATTAGCTGTTGAACTGAGCTGAAACCCAATATCTTGCTCTCTGTCAGTGTTGACATATGCATTATGCATCCTGACATATTTTTTTCATTACCAGCGGCACAATGAACTCTTGGAATAGGTTACGCCACGAAGGAATCCACAGTGGATCCTTCATGTCCAGGAAAAGAAGGACACATTTGAAAGAGCATTCAAAATTTGACAGTCTAGTCACGCCACTTGTGACACAGTTGGGCTTCAAATGTAGCCTCTGAAGTGAGACCCCTGAATTCTTTCTTTCACATTGGTTATGTTCCATCTAAGACAGTGTGTAACCCCCCTCAACAGAGAGCGTCAGAAGAAATCTGCCAGAAGCACAACCACACTCAGAAAGCCACATGTCAGGCCCTTTAATATAGTGTAGAGTGAGGCTAGACATGAAGCTCTTTTGGGTAAAAGGTATACAACAGCCCCACTTGGAGTTTTGCCCAAAAACTTCAGAAAAAAATTCTAGGCTCACCAGCTGCTAAATGCTAGTATAATGCTCACCAGCAAGTTGCTAACTGCGGTCTATCTGCTGTTGGCTGGTGGACGCAGATGCAAAACAGGAGTTTATCTTTTTCCACTGAAAACAGCTGCCTGCCAGAAGGGGCAGTGGTAGTGAAACCAAACAAGTTTTAATTCCCACTCTTGTCTCTCAGCGCGCCACTGATGGCTCTGAGGTGGTTGTGCTTCTGGCAGATTCTTCTGGACGCTCTGTTGAGGGAAGTTACACACTGTCTTTAGATGGAACATAACCATGTGAAAAAAATAATTCAGGGTGTCTCATCTTCAAAGGCTACATTTGAAGCCCAACTTGTCACAGCTGGCGTGACTAGGACTGTCCAAATTTGTGAATGCTCTTTCAAATGTGTCCTTACTTTTTCCTGGACATGAAGGAATCCACCTGTTGGTATCCTTCGGGCGTAACCTATTCCCAAGATTCATTGTGCGTGGTAATGAAAATAGATATGTCAGGAAGCATTAATGCATGTATGTCAACACTGACAGAGAGCAAAGTATTGGTCAGCTTTCAGTTCAACAGCTAATGGTAACAAACTGTTAAAAACCAAAGGGCAAGGACCGGTGTTGCATACGCAACGTTTAGGATTGGGCCACAAGCTGGTGACACACAGCGAAAACACTCCATACACCAGACATTCTAATTTTCGGTTCCGGCTTTGTAGTCTATGAAGGCTACAAAGTGTCTCCTCAACAGGGCCGTGTCCTCCAAAGGTATTGCGGCCTCTGAAAATTCTGAAGCCTCTGAAATGGCAGTCCTTTGAGGTCTCTTGGGTCTTGTGACCAAAGAACCCTGGACAAAATTCTGACGTGACAGAAATTTAGGATGGACCATCTCACAATGTGACTGGCTTCAATCACCTATGCCTTCTAACAATCAATAGAATGCAGCATTGAAATGATGCACTATCAATGTGCTGCTTTAGCTCAATTGCTATCACATATAGCAGCTCATAGCCTTTGATGAAGCATGCAGATGACATTTAACATGTATATTGACTTGCGTTGTAGCCTATGATTCAGTAGGTGTCATCATCGTACAGTCCTAATTTACATCTATTGAACATCAATGTTTATTAGATCCATGTTGCAGTGTTGTCCTTGCATAGACTTACATGTTATAGGTCACTGTAATCTCACAGTATGAATACTTTCTGAAGTCACAGTACATCTGTGATCAGAAATGCAATTGCTCAATATTTTATCATCCTAGTGACACTGTAAATATTGATCAATTCTTACTATCATCACATGATGGGATGGTATGCAGAGTGGACAGAGTGGAAAATATGACGGTATGCCATTGAGCAGCGCAGTGAAAACAATTACCCTGAGGACTGGATGGAGAGTTCTAGGGTCATTAAAACACTGATGAAAACAAGAAGAGGGAGCAAACAGAGCCAGCCAGCGGAAAGAAGCCCCTTATCAGTATACCTGGGGCCATTTACACTAATTACTAGCAGTCTGCCCAGGTCCTGATGGCTCTTATGAACAGTTTACTGGGATACCTGCCTCTGGGTGCTTAGGTATGTTGAGTAAGGGCAGGGGATAACCAAACAGCCAATAATATGAGCTATTAGCTACTAGCATAGGTACTGTTACCCTGTAAGACTGCGACTGCTCATAGAGGATCAGTTTGGTAATCCTGTCTGATGAGACCATTTGCTCTTCTATTGGAGCTGGAAACCAACACCTTCCTCTGCTGGGAGGACACAACTGTCTTTGGAAACATTGAACGCAGCAGAATGGGGTATCAAATTGACAAGCAAATCCAAACCCTTTCATTAACTCTATCAATCAATATGTTTACAAATGTGTTAGTATATACACAATAAATAAGTCTCAACCTAGGTCACAAAATAGAGCTGCAATAGCCATCCAGCCTCCATTCATTTTATAGATTTTATAGCCCCTTATCCACTGGGAGGAATTTAAACTAAGTATACCACCCCAAGGGCTTCCCACAGCTGTGAACCTTGTGAGCCTTCACTGGGAAATTCTTCTCTACATATGACATTTAGTTCTCTTAGTAAACTAAAACAAAAAAAGGGAAAAACTCACTCAACCATCTCATTCAATATTTTTTTTTTAGGATATGAGCATGTCTACATTCCAGGTAGAAAGCTGGATCTTTGGGCATTTACAATATCCCATGCTATAGAAAATACGCTCTTTCACTTGGTACTGAGGTGGCTGACAGAGAGATATGATTTTGGCTATGGGTGACATCATGCGGGGTAAAACTGTGCATTGTCTCTCCACAACTTGAGAGGATAGCAGAGAGCCCAGAGATGCCTCAACTCAGTACCTGCTCTCCTCCTGCCTTATTTTAGTGCCCATTAGTCTTCACCTAGGCACAATTTTTTGGCAATGTTTTTTGCTGGTCGTTTTCTGCAAAATGCCTCAAGCATTTAGACCTGCAACTGCCGCTCGGTATTAACATCTGTTTTTGATTGATCTGACATCAGACCATATTAAGATACAGTCTGACCACACGTGGCCACATTCTTTATAGACAGAGCGACGCAAATGCTCGATTCTTTCTCTCTTTCTCTCTCACTCACACACAAGCCACATGACACGGACCCATCTGTCGATTGGCGAATCAAACACACATACCCTGGTTTATTGCATATAAACAGGAAATTGAGGTCTTGATCAACAAGTGGTCAATCTGAGACACATGAGAGGCGCATTTAACAGTTAGTGTGAACTGACTATAACTTAATAGCTGGACCATATTATAGACTGTTGATTAGATCACTGAAAGAGCATCAGTTAATGGGCTAAAAAAGTGTGTTTGTGAGGCACACTAAGCTTACACCCAAAATCTTATCTCCTTTTTTTGTCCCCTTTTTTTTTTTTATAAGGTAATAGGACAAGACAACAGTGATAACATACATACATACATACATTAACATACAATAATACATTGGACAAACTTACCGGCGAGAGAGTGTTGGCCTTAGGTTGATGTGTGATACTGGAGTGTGTTGTGTGGGGTGAATGTGATGGGTTGGTTTGTGCAGTGAAATACTGTGATTGTAAATTAAAGGAGCAGGTGTGTTAGAATACGAAAGATAATAACCAATCAGTAATAATAATACTGATGAGAATAAATATGATTATAAATAAGTATGATGATGAAAAAAAAAAAAAAACACCAACTGGTAATCTGGCTATAATGCATTGTTGTAGTATTGACAAAACAAAATGATAAATAAATAAATAGGTAATAAAAGTTATAGTTATAATAATAATCAAATGAATTACATATATATGTATAATTATCATTTTAATAAACCAATATAATCCCACATCAGAAAAGTAAGTGATAAGTGTTTTAATAAAATTGAAAGGTTAAATGTGTAAGAGATATAATATATAGTGTTATAATTTTATAGGATAACCGAGGAAAGAAGAGGAAGGATAAGAGAAAGTAGAAGAAGGCCAAGTCATATTGCCAAATGATGATGGTGAAGGGAAGAAATGGGGTCTGATTCAAGATAATTAGATTTGATGTGGTGAGAGCTGCAATGGTGTAAAGTCCCTTTTGTTTTTCTAGATTTGAGTGTCTGTCAATACGTTTGAAGCCAGTGTTGAGTAGATAACCTTAGTTGTGTGGTTGTGTGTGTGTGTGTGTAGATGAGGTTTTTTTTGGCAATCGTAAGTGATATTTAATATGAATGCGTTTATGGTTTTCAAGATATTGTTTGTTGCAGACAGATCACGAGAAGGCCAATGAAGACTTAATGGATGTTGTGCCTAAGCATCTCGGATAGCTTATCTAGTACATTTGTCCAGAAGTTTTGATTGGGGTGCAATACCAGAGGGGCTGAGTGGATGTGATTGTCCATTGTGGTTGTGCAGAGTGTGGCAAAGTGTATGCTTGTTTGAGACCCATACATGGAGTTTGTGGGTCGGTTATTTGGCGTTCTGTGAAGGATTTTGTACTTGTATTAGTTGAGTTTGGAATTGGCATGTCATGGAATAATATGTTGGTTACATATTGGTTTGCCAGTGGGTGTCGTATTGGAAGGTTGTTTAGGTTCTGTTCCATTTGTGTTATGGGGATTGATATTGTTGAGTCGTGGATATAGAGGATTGTATATCTGGACAGCATCTTTTTAGGGTATTGAGTGCGTTGTAATTTTAGTTAGAGGGCGAGAAATGTAGTTATTAATTTCTGTGTTGTGAAGCGTTTATTTATTCACATCTCAGTATCTGGTAGTGTTATTGAAAGTAGCAACGGTCTGGTAGATTATTATTTTTTTTTTTTTTTATGGAATCGGTTGTTAACCGGGGCTGTCATTGAGTAGCTTGTCCCAGGTCGTGATCCCTCTTGTAATCCAGGTTTGGGAAGATAAGGGCTATTATGATCAGAAGCATAGGGTTATCCATATGGAGTTTGCGTTGAAAGTGATATTTTGTATTTGGAAGATTTTTATTTGCTTTCCACCATGCGTTAGAGTAGTGTTGATTGTTTTGTGTTTGTGCAGGGTGCGGGCTTTATGGAGTTATCAATGAATGGGAGATTTTTAGTGCCCCAGTTCTTTGAGTTAGGCTGGTTTTCAACATGTGAGTTTTGTTTTTGTCAGTGGGCGGATATACAAGCAGTTGTTTGTGAAAGGAGAAGTAGTTAATAAAAAGTTAGGGGCCTTGGTCCTCCATAATTCCTTAAGTTTTTGAAATGTGGATAGTTTATTCTTGGTTGGGTGTTTTTTTTCTACGTAAAAATTTTTGGTGATTGTGCTATGTCAGAGAGGAGAACCAGCTTTTGGTAGCGTGGAACTATAGGGATCATGCAAAGAGGTAATTTATTTTTGGAAGGATTTCATTTTTGACCGTTTGAGATGCGTCCCCGATCAAGGAGAGTGGTTAATTTATTTATTTATTTATTACTGATTCCAGTTCTAATGGCTAATATTGCTAATTAATTTTATTCTGTGTTAATTAATGATATGGGCGGTAATTAGACAGTGTGTGTGGTCCTTGTTTTGATTTTGGTGATGAGTGTTATGTAAGCCGTATTCATATGGTGGGAATAGTTTTTATTTTCTGTGAATTTCTGCTGTTACTTGGGAAGAACAGTGGTGAAAGAAGGGAGGGGCGGGATGCCAAAACTGTTTATAAAATAGTTATTGTGGTAACCGTTCTGGTCTGGGGTGATTTATATGGGCATGTGTTGGAGTGCTTTTGTGATTTCTGCATATAGAGAGAGGTCTGTCCTAAGGCTGTCTCGACGGTTTGATTAGTTTGGCGGTAAGGGAGGCATCTTAGAAATGCTCGACATCCTTCTCTGTTAATTCTGGACCAAGGTTGTATAAATTCGAATAGAATGATCTGAAACAATCGTTGATAGTGGACGGTTGACTGATGGTAACAAGATGAGTCTTTTATTTGCATAATGAGTGATCTTTAGTTTGTTGTTTAAGTTGATTGCTAAGAATTTCCGTTTTTCCAAATTCCAAAACTGCTGTTGTCGAGCTTGAGGAGAATGCCTTCTTTTTTTATGGTAGAATGTTGTTTAGTTTGTGTTTTGTTTTTTAAAAGTTCTTTTATGACTGAGATGGTGTGGAGTATGGGAAAGCCAGGTGGTCCAATCTCTTTGCTTCCTCTCCTTTGGAGAGTATTTTCTTTCTCAATTTCTTCTTTTTTTATAGGAATTGTATGATATTATTTGCCTCTCATGACAGTCTTTCCTGCTTTCCATAGTGTACCTGCCTGTTATTTCCTGGAGGTGTTTATTTGTCTCGATGATGATGCCCATTCCTGTTTGAAAAATTCTTTTAAAAAATTCTTTATCTTGAGTAATGAGTTGTTTGAAGCGCCATTCTTAAGGACAAGTTGGGTGGTGTTCTGCTAGGAAAGTGATGCTTTATAGGGGCCATGGTTGGGAGGATGATGTTAATGTTTGTGAATTTGTGGGGTTTATAATTTTGTATGTGATGGAATGTAACCTAAAAATAGGTCTATTCTGGAGTATTGATTTGATGGGTAGGGTGAAGTTAATATGTGTATCAGATTTACTGGGGTATGTTAGTCTCCACAATTGTCAATCAGTCCGTAATCTGAACATGTATTGTTAGCAGGGTTGAGGGGCGATTAGATTTTTTTGTAGGAAGTTGATGAGGAGCGGTCCATGGTGAGTCTAGTGTTATGTTTTTAAAATCTCTTTTTATGTTGTCATTAAGTGTTATCAGTAAGTCCAGTCTTATTTATTTATGGATTCAAGTACACTACCTCAAATGTTTTGTGGTTGCAAGTCGCTTGTGTATCTGTCGATGAAATGCTTTTTCCGTTTGCATTGGTAGCTGCATCTTGCTGGGGTTGTCCATCTTGCAGCGGTTGTATAGTAGCGATTTATGTATTCCTCGAGTTCCTCTAGTTTTCCTCTAGAGTGGGGCAGGATTAGTTCCTGTTTCCGGTTATTCCTGTAGGTGAGTTGAGGCCAAACTGCAGTGTGAGATCGGTGCAGGGAGTTTCACCTGAGACGGTGACAGGAAGTCACCGAGCCGATGCAGGAAGTCACTGAGCTGTTGCAGGAAGTCACTGAAGCTTGAGTCTCTTATTATCCTTGGTCCAGGTGGACTGTTTGTGCCAAATTTGAATAGTCAAGGCGTTACTGAGAATCAGTCACGAAGAATGGGCGAACATACAACTGAAAACAATATGCCTCGGACTTTCGCCCAGTGTGGAGTCATAAAACTGTGTATGGCTCTGGTGGTTGACCTAGAAAACTTGGTTTGGTACCAAGCCCACCATTGAGTATATATGACATACTGTTAACCCAAACATGGTCAAATGTTTAATAGTTGCCTCTTCATGGCATGCAATGTTCAAATAAAGACACCTGTCTTTGGTGACTTAGTAGCCCACACTTAGATCAGTCTGTTATGCTTGTAAAACATCTGCACTACAACACTGGCTCATCTCTTTGTCATTTTGTTGCAACAGCGCCACATAATAAATGACAATTGATCAGTGCTGTTGGCGATTCCCACTCCAGTAGTTTTTTCAAAAATTTCAGCATGGATCCAATAGTGGTTGGACCATCATTGCCATCAATAGAGACTCTCAGCAAAGGTTTCCACTGCCTTTACCACATCCCTTCAGGTTTCAAAAATTGTTTGTGATATTTGTGAATTTTCTGATGTTTTTCTAATACACAAGTCAAAATGTGCATGAAAACAAGCTTGTTGGAAACTTTCTCAACCATTCACTTAGTAATGCTGGGCATATTAGTGAATTCAGTGACATGTTCTTAAAAGAAAAGAAAGAGAAGAAGAAATAGATAGAGAGATTAGATTGATTA
>NW_019174574.1:1426770-1427263 GCF_002260705.1 Seriola dumerili | reverse complement strand
TTTTTCTAATGCACAAGTCAAAAATGTGCATGAAAACAAGCTGTTGGAAACATTCTCACCATTCACTTAGTAATGCTGGGCATTTTAGTGATCAGTGACATGTTCTTAAAACTAAGCTTTGTATTAATGTTACCACACAGTTAGATATTAGATAGATAGATAGATAGATAGATTTCAAATTTGTTTAAAGTAATATATGACATTTTACTAAATGGTTACATACAAAGTTTAGTTTTCCTACAGTTGAAGTCAGAACTTTACATACACCTTAGATAAATACATGTAAACTCAGTTTTTCACAATTCCTGACATTTAATTCTGATAAACATTACCTGTCTGTCTGAGGTAGGTTAGGATCACTACTTCAGTTTAAGAACATGAAATGTCAGTATAACAGTAGAGAGAATGAATTATTTCAGCTTTTATTTCTCTCATCACATTCCCAGGGTGTCAGAAGTTTACAGACACTTTGTTAGTATTTGGTAGCAACTTG
>NW_019174574.1:1325317-1426745 GCF_002260705.1 Seriola dumerili | reverse complement strand
TGTGCACCACCTCAATGTCCTTCCCTCGAATGTTGACTGGGTGAAGGGCCTAGACCTCTGAAGGTCTATGACCATCTCCTTAGTCTTGGAGGTGTTCAGAAGGAGGCAGTTCTTGTCGCTCCATTCACTGAAGACCATGNTTTTCTTTATTTGGATTTATCCATGGTTAGCTTACTGGGGTTCCAAAACTCCAGATTAGCCACCTATCATGGCAGAAAGAGGCGGTATGCTGTAAATGTTGCTATGGAGACGTTGTAAGATGTGATGTATATTTTAGTCGACAAAATATTATCAGTATCACCTCGATCTCCAAAATGAGATGTTCTCTTTAAAAGAAAAATAAATAAATAAATAAAAAATAGCTGTTATTTATTTTCGATTTTTTTTTTTAAAAGCTACAGGGAGCCACTGCAGAAGGGCTCCAGAGCCGCGGATTGCCGACCCCCGGTATAGTCCAAGACAGTCCTGAGTGAGTCCAGACTCCTGCCAAGCACAGACCCAGCCTTCTTGACCAGCTTGTCCAGTCTCTTTGTGTTTGTGTCTGACATGCTGCTGCCCCAGCAGACTGCAGCATAAAAGAGTACACTGGCCACCACTGACTGATAAAACATGTGCAGCATTTCACTGCAGACGTCAAAGGACCTGAGCCTCCTGAGGAAAAAGAGCCGGCTCTGACTCTTCAGGTAGATGGCATCCGTGTTCAGGGACCAGTCCAGTTTACTGTCCAGGTGCACACCTAGGTATTTATAAGTGTGCACCACCTCAATGTCCTTCCCTCGAATGTTGACTGGGTGAAGGGCCTAGACCTCTGAAGGTCTATGACCATCTCCTTAGTCTTGGAGGTGTTCAGAAGGAGGCAGTTCTTGTCGCTCCATTCACTGAAGACCATGGTCAGATCCCTGTACTCCTCTTCCTGCCTGTTCCTGATATGTGCCACAATAGCTGTGTCATCTGAGTATTTCTGGATGTGGCAGGATTCAGAGTTGTATTTAAAGTCGCCCGTATACAGGGTGAACAGGATCAGAGCCAGAACTGTCCCCTGTGGAGCCCCAGTGATGCTCATCACTGTCCCTGAGACACAGTTACTCAGCCTGACGTACTGTGGTCGTCTTGTCAGGTAATCCACAATCCAGGATGTGAAGCAGGGATCCACCCCCATCCCTTCCAGCTTGTCTTTAAGGATGGGGGGTTGGATGGTGCTAAAAATCTCGGTGGAACATGTAAAGGACGGCATCATCCACTCCAACATGTTCTTTGTAGGTGCACTGTAGGGGGTCTAGTGCATGTTCAACCTTTGGCCTCAGAAGGTGGAGGAGCAGCTGCTCCAGGATCTTCATGATGTGTGATGTGAGGGCCACCGGTCTGTAGTCATTTATCTCAGCCTGTCGTCCTACTTTAGGGACCGGAACAAGACATGATTTTTTCCACAGGACCAGGACCCTCCCTGTTTATAGACTTAAGTCAAAGATCCTCTGGAGAGGCTCAGCCAGCTGGGCTGCACCATCCTTTAACAGCCTCGGACACCATCCGGGCCTGTTGCCTTTCCAGGACATAGCCTCTTGAGCTCCGCCCTCACCTCCTCCACTGTAAAGGACAGGAGACTTGACCGCAGTGTGGATGAAGTTGCAGTTGCAGTGTCAGGTTGTGGAGGAGATGCTGTAGGAGAAGCTGCAGCTGAAGCAGTGGGAGAGAGAACAGGTGAGGCTGTGTCAAACCTGTTGGAGAACAGGTTGAACTCATTGGCCTTGTCCACATCACCTGATGTTGCCTGGTTGTTCTTCTCTTTATAGCCAGTGATGGTCCTCATCCCCTTCCACACCTCTCTGGTGTTGTTGTGCTGCAGCCTCTTCTCTACTTTCTTTTTGTCGTCCTCCTTCACCTGCTTTAATCTCCTCTTCAGCTCATGTTGCTCACACCTGAGCTTCTCCCTGTCTCCATCCCTGAAGGCCTCCTTTTTCTGGCTGAGGAGGGTCTTGATGTTACTGGTGATTATTATTTCCTATATATGTCTTATCTTTTATTGTTTTTATCTTTTATTACTGTGAAGTATTTTATTGCATTTTAGTTTTGTATTATTTTTTGTATTATCACTATTATTTTTATTTCTCATTGCAGTCTTGAAATGTTTTGATCCGGGTTCACCATGTAAAACATTTTGTTACTTTGTCACTGTTTTGAGATGTTCTGTGTTAATTATTATTATTATTATTATTATTATTATTATTATTATTATTATTATTATTATTATTATTGCTAACTACGTGGTTATAGCTCCATTTGTAGGTGCAGTGGCAAAATTAACAGTGTTGAGCTGCCTTACCAGCCTCTGGTTGAAGACCATGTGTCGAAGCCACTTGAGGTCCAGAGCTTTAAAGGCAGAGAGGACAAATAGAGACTGAGTCTCGTAGCGTTCTGTCTTCTGTATGGCCCCCTCTGGATAGGTGATCCTCATGGTGGTCTTGGAGCCGACGTCTTTCTCAAAGCCTTTCACTGGGGCCTCATTTAACCTGCAACACACAGCTGCAAAATCAATCACTCCCAAATGCACTGTTCATAATAATCAGTTAAAAATCTCTCAGTTTAAACTGCATTTGTCAAAAGACCAAATATAAAAGCTTAAGTGAAACTCTGATTGTATTGTTACGATGTCACTCCTGAAGTTCTTTTGTGTCATGTGACAGTTGTCCCCAAGTCATTTTGTCTAAACAACAAATACAATGTCTTCACGATGCCTTCCTGGCCAGGTCTTGAAAAAGAGATTTCAATCTCATTGAGACTTATCAGGTTAAATAAAGCTGAAAGTAAAAAGATGCACAAAGAAAACTCTTTTCTAATGGAGGTGAGGGAATGATCTGATCCACAGGCAGCTGGTGAAGCTCATTTTAAAAGGTGTCATGAAACATAATGATTGGACAATAAGAAAGCTTTCTTGTAAGAATTTTTCATTCATAATCACTGATGATAGATCTTTCCTCAGCCCACCTGAGGACGGATGATAGAGAGGCTGTGATCAATAACAGAATTAATTAACAAGAATTAACAAGTCAATTTTATTTAGAAAGCCCAAAATTGCTGTTTCACTTGTACAACATACAAACCCACTAAAACATTGAATACTGGATGGGACTAAATTACACTAATAAAACAGACAAAAAATAAATAGATAAATTAACAATAAAATAAATTAAGAAGTGATTAAATACAATAACAATAAATTAAATAGGTGTCAAATGAAAATATAAATATCTCTCCTTAAAATACATTCACAAGTAGGCAGTAAATTAACTAGAAAATTCCTGGAGAAGTTTTGAATTTGGCTGCTCCTTTGAATGTGTATATCAATCAGATGTCAGATGCTGCTTGATTTTTGTGTGAATGGATGTAAGGGAGTCCTGCATCATAGCCAGATGCTGGATGTGATGGTGACATTCATCTGGGAGTACCTGAAGCATTTCTGCTGATACTATTGCATGTGTCTTTGTGTTGGTATAGTTAACCTTCCTACAACAGAGCCTCCAGTAAGCGCCTCTTACCTGTTTGACACTCTTATTTAAAAGGTGAATATCCATATGGTGAAAATGGTGTTTGTGTGTCTCTAAATGTATGTGTGTGTGCATGCTGATAGGAACTGCCTCAGCTTAACCTTCATAACAAACTTTAAAGTTGTCAGGACCAGCGAAAATGATATCACAAGAATGATTTCAAACTAAAGTTGTCCTCACAATCATAGAAACACATGTGCGCACACAGACACACACAGACACACAGACACACACACACACGCATATGCACATACAGTGTTGATTTACCTTATAATTGCTGTTATAGCTGAGAGTAATAAGACTAAGTGTTAATGAGTCTCATTAGCCAATTAAAGTCAGCTTTCTCCATTTCTGCCCAGATACTGCGTCAGTAGCACATGCTGAGACACTGGTTCCTATGGTGACTGTGGCCACCAGGGGGAGGAGGGAAATACGCACACAATCCCCTCTTTAACCCTTGGCAGACAACAGCTTTTAAGATGAAACTTCACCGAAAATCTAAGCACAAAGGGAAAACCACAAGTTGACCAAAAAGATTTCTTCACTATCAGCGTCCGAAGACTTAAATAAAGACTGGGATATATTATATGTGTACCTACTGTTTACGTTTAAGGTTTTATTGCAGTTTAAAATCTCCCCTCAATTTAGACCTTCAGTGCTCAGTTTAACATGGGCGTGTCTATGGGAGCTTTGGACAGCACTCTCGGGGGATTTCTTCAAAAAGCGTAAAAAATATCACAACGAGACCAACACTGGGTGACAGAGGACAAATTTCTCCATGTGTTTATATAGAAATAAACTGTGATGGTTGGAAATAGTTGGATTTAAAAGAGGTTGTCAGAGTTTTTTGGAGGAAAATTATCAGGGATGGATGTTTGTGTGTGATGTCATACACTCTAGCTCTCAACATTCTGTGCAATACATACCCATTATAAAATCTGAAACGGTCTAAAAATGACACAAAACCGATTTTGTGAAAACCATTACAGTTATCAAAATATGGATTTAACCCAAAAAAGTCCAAAGTTTAGTGGCCAGTTTAAAATTCCAACCATGTTTATATGTTAAAGTATGACAAAGCAGTATGGCTCCAAAGAGGAGTGGGTTTGGTCATTTTCACGACATCTCTCCATTCATTTATTATGGGAAAATGTCATGCCATTTAAGTTGCCATGGTTACTCAAATGCTATGCATAGCAGGCACATAATAAATTAAAAGAGCATCAAATGTTTATATACATGTGGCCATTTCTGCTCAAGACTCAAGACTCTGTCCTCCTTTCATTTTCAGCTTGGATATTGACTGACCAGATCAGCTTTGTCTGTACCTCTTCTGAGCAACAGATCAACCATAACTGTTGATCCTGCTCCCAGTGGCAGACTGAAAATAATACGAAATTAAATGAAAAAGAGGTAAAACAGACAAAACACATAAGAGAGACAAAACACAAATATTACAGGAAACACTCCAATTCCAGAAGAGTAACACATACAAACAAATTTAGGGAAAAACAACTACAAGTGCTCCAGGACTCTAGAGGGAGTGTGTGTTTTTTTTTTACCAGTTTGTATGTGCTTTGGTATTAATTACATTTCTGCATTTGGAGGCTGTTCCCTTTAAAGACCCTCTGATGAAAATCAAGTGTTTAACCTTGTTAACATCCCTCTGGTGTTTTTATATAATATAAGACATGATGAGTGAAATAATCAGTCAACACCATGACTGAGTGTTTCCACCTTGAACTGCAGTGAACCAATGAGAGCCAGGGTTTCATACACCCCAAACCTAAGGAACCAATCCTGTCACCTTGTGGGGACGGGGGGCGTGGCTAAATAAACCTGAAACCTTGTCAGTACAGAGAGAGAGACAGTTAGCATTAGCACAAACACTAACACTGTGTCAGCCACGGCCAGTAACAAGCTAACAAACAAATAAACATAAACAAATAAAAGATGCTAACTACGCTAACCGTTCTGATACGTCTGCTAGTCTCTGGTTCTGGTCTCAGACTCCTCATCTGAGTCTGGGTCTGACTGAGGCTCAAACATGTGTCTGAGTCTCTCTGATGTTTCCTCCTCTAACCAGCTTGATACTCTCTGCTCTTTCACCTGCCCACCTGGAGCAAGCAGGTGGTGGGCGGGGCTCAAGGCCTGATCCAGGTTTCTCAATCAGGAAGTAACGGTAGATGATTAAAATATGAATCATAGCAGAGGATTTTTACACAGTTTAAAACATGTCTGAGAGGAACTTTAATATTTGTGCTTCCACTTTTGTATGTGCTTTTTCCTTAGAGCACACGGCAGTTTGGTGCTTCTGAGTTATAACATACCTGACCACAACATCAAACTGATCAATCCTGTGTCCCAGAGACTTGTTGGCGAGGATTCCTCCGTTCCCTACGACGACGCATGTCTTACAGCTCATACTGCAACACAGACAAGATGTAAGATTATCATGTGGTACGACACTACTTGATTCATTCACCCTGTGTGTTTTGTTGAAGGGAAGTATGTCTTACTTCTTCTTAATTCTCAGCAAAAAAGAGGTGTGTTAAAATGAGCATGTGTGTTAAAATTAGTGTGCTTAGTGTGCTATGAGAAAAAAAATCTACACAAATAGAAAAATGAATCCCATCATGAACCCATTTTTTCTCTTTTGGAAGCAGTTGTCAAACAGGTGACAGGAAAAAATTCAGCACACACCTGGATGCCATTTGTATCCGTTCAGAGCACATTATCTGTTTATATTCAAGTTTATATCCCTTACGTCTGTACTTTTTAAACACACTCACTTGTTACTGAGGGCACCCTGCTCAAGTCAGATTTATAGCTGGGCCATTTCATTTGAAATGATTGATAGACAGTAAAATGACTGGTCTTCAGTGCCTTGTGTTGTTACTGATTGATACATTTCACATAAGATGTCAAATATTTCTGTGACATGTTCTTTTGTCTTTATGAAATTGACTTATTAATTATTATTATTATCATTCACTTTGTTGGGTCTGAGCTCTGCTAACGAGCGGGACACCATAGATGTTGTTTCTTCGGTTGTCTATCAATTTATTGGCTATCATATATTTAAAAAATATTAATATTAAAACATAAATATCAAATAATAACTTTGGTGCTCCTTGATCTGGTTTTGTTTGGTGACACCCTGGGTCAGTGAGGTCCCTGGGGGAGGGTCATGCCCAGGTGTGAACAGTGGAGAAGTGAGTTCCTTCTTCTGTGGAGCAAAGAAACATCTGGTCTCTTGAATGAGTCCCAACAACTTATTGGACATTCCATTTACAGGTCTATTTATCACAAACACTTGTTTACACACTCTCCATTCAATGTAATCTGTAATTTCTAAAGACAACAAGCTGCATCACTGATTTAGGTGTGTTACATTATAGTAGCTTCTCTGTCGATTATTGTCCCACAAGTTTCAAGGGAACTAGAAACGTCTGTGTGTGACTGCTGCAAGCAATTGTTTTTTAATGGTTTCCTATGGGAAGTGAAAGAAACATGATGATATCTCAAAAACTATAACAGCTTCTCCCTACTACAGTGCTTCAGCTATATAAAAATGGTAACGATAGTGCCACCATCTGGTGAGAAACCAGCTGACAAATATTGTAAAATGTTTTGGTTGATATCTTCGCAACCTTGAGGTGTAAAAGAAAATATCTGTGTATATGGATTCAGTGAATGATGCTGAAGAGTTTGATGTAGGCCACACCCATTTCCGTCATAAAAACTTTTCTGTCATTTTGAATGATATGAAAAACATACATTTGAATCCCTATCCTACATCTTTCATCCAAGCTTCAACAAACTTTGTCATGTTTTGATGACCCTGAACACAATACACATCTTAGATATTGGATATCATGTATCGCTTTTCTATGACTGGTTAACAAACTTCTGGGGGCGTGGTCGAATCAATTCAATCTGCTATAACTCTTGAATGCTTCATCCAATTGTAACCACATTCTATTCAATTGTACAGCCTGATATCCCAAATAAGAAAACTGAGTTACATGCAGTTTCACCACTAGGGGGCACTATGATGCAAGAACAATAATTGCTTAATAAAAATGACTATGTCTCCCAGATAGTGATAGCTAGAAATATGGTTCCTCTTTTAAAATATCAAGCATGACTAGGCAATGGTAGCTTGTAAACAGCGTCTTAATAGAGTCATACATTTTAATGAGGAGTACATAAAATCACTTATATCTCGAAAACTGTAATGGCTACAGAACTGAAACTATTGGTGTACAGTTGAGACATGATAAAATATTTCACAGTTAAAAACTAGTGTGATTGCACCAGAGAGTGGACAGTTATTGATGGTTTGAGATTTTTCATGATCACAAATAAACCATGAGGTGTACAAGATAAAGCTATCTTAAATAGATCTTTCACCTCTGGATTCTATATGCCTAATAAGATTTAATAGCTGAATGAAAGCTTCTGGAGGTGACAGCTTCTACAGCTCCCAGCTTCAGCAGCTTTCCCCTTCTGCGAGTGCAAGCCAGCTGTAAGAGCTGAGAGCTGAGAGCCTGCGAGCTCCAGCTCCAGTCTACCTGTCTGTCTGTTACCTACCTGTCTGTCTGTCTGTCTCTCTCTCTCTTTGTCTGTCTATCTGTCTGTTCTTCCATTTCTTCAGCAACCGCTCAACTTCAAAGGATTCCATGACATCACACGCATGATGTCATCACTTCCAGTGGCTTTTATCTCTGATGGAATGTTTGTCTCATTAGAATTATACTATAGACAAGACAACACAACTGTGACAGACACAAGTGTTATCAACAGACACAAGTGTTATCAACAGACACAAGTGTTATCAACAGACACAGCACGTGTGATCTACCAGTGTACTCGCTCCACATCTACAATGGAGAAACAAAAACAACCAGAAAAATTCCTCCTTTGGCAGAATGAAAGATTCAAAGATGAAATTAGGATCGCCGAGGAGCAGTGGACAAAGAGAGAGATTTCCAACAGCCAGAAAATAGAGTCTCTTGAGGCTAAAATTAAGGCTCTTGAGGAAGAGCTGCAAGCTTCCAAAAATGTTCATGAGGAGCTGAAAACCCAATTAGCGCTCAGCCAAACAGAAAATAAAAAAGTTGTCATGGACAGGGCTGCTTTTGAAGCTGACAAGGACAATCAGGAACAACGATTTAGAAGAATTCAAATGTACCTTGAACAGCAGTTAACTAAATCTCAAGAGTCAAATAGAAAGTCTTTGGCAGAAAAGGCAGAACAGGCAGAAAAGGCAGAACTGGCAGAACAGGCAAAGTTACAGATGCAAGCAGACTTTGAAGAGAGGCTGGTGCTGCAAAAACAGGAAGCAGCTGAAGCACTGAAAGACCTTGAAGGAAGACTGAGAGAAAAATATGAGCCTGGGATGTTGAAGGTGTCAAAGCTTCAGCAAACGCTCTTTGAGACAAAGCAGGAGCACAGAAAAGGACTGAGGATCCTGAAAGAGGAAATGCTCGATAAAGAAGAAGACCTTCAAAAAGTGAAGGATGACTTCCGAAATTATAAATATAAAAACGAATCAAAGTACGAAATTCAGAATGTCAAAATAAAAGAACATGTTAAGGCTACAAAAGAGCTAAACAAGGAGGTGTGCCAACTGAATGAGACAGTGTCTAAATTAAAGGACACTATCACAGCAAAAAACAAAGTGATCAAATACAGACAAGAGGAGATCATTTCTTTAAAGAGCGAAAAGGACATCATTGTGTCTGAATGGACTACATCAAAGGATAGAAATGCTCTTTATGAGATGATAAAAGAAGAACTGGAGTCTTCCATCGAGCAACTCACGGTGGAAAACATGAAGACACAAGACAAACTGAAAGAAACAGCAGCAGAGTTAAATAAAATGAAGTTCAGAAACAAGGACCTGAATGAAACTATCACAAATCTCAGCTACAAAGTAAAGGCCAGTGAGCCAGACCGTATGAAGCTGAGGGAGGAGGTGGCTGAGCTTAAAACATCTCTGCTACGTATAAAGGAGGATATAGCTGTGTGCATGGCTGATATCGAAGTGCCCGGGAAACTAAGGGTCAGAGTCCTGAACCTGAAAAGACGCCACATAGGAGACAATGAGAACTTCCTGGTGGATAAAGATACCAGGGTAGCTTATCAACATCAGGCTCACTGTCTACAGACAAAGCTTGACTATAGTGTAAGGATCCAGCAGAGTCAATGCAGTGAGAGGAGACATATGCAGGAGCGGCTGCGGACAACACACCAACATCTGATTCAGACAACAAGTTATTTTGTCAAATTGCTAAATGAAAAGATTGTGATTGAGCACAACTTAAGACAAGAACTCAAAGACACAACCTCAAAGCTTAAGAAAGCGACAAAGCCAGCTCCACAGAGGATGAGGTCCCGCATAAATAAGAAGGTGCTTCGATCTGCACAAGTTGCCCCACTGGCTCCAGAGCAAACACCAGCCCTTTACCCGGACAACTGGCAGCCATTTGGCTGCCCTGATGACAACAGCATCATGTCATGTGACAACACCTGTGGTACATGTGTCACAGATGGGAAGCCATGTGAGGACGGAATGCCACCAGTTGACAACTAACACTCCCCTAAAGCTAAGAACTCACTCACTCACTCACTCACTCACTCACTCAATCTCTATATCTCTCTATCTATCTATCTATCATCTATAAATCAATCAATAAATCAATCCATCCATCTATCAATCAATCTATAGTCCATCAATCAATCAATCAATCAATCAATCTACCTACCTATCTTTATCCATCCATCCATCCATCCATCTATCATCAATAAATCAATCTACCTATCTACCTACCTACCAGTCCCTCCCTCGCTCTGTCTCTGTCGGTCTGTCTGTCTGTCCCTCTCTCTCCCTCTCCGTCCGTCCATCCGTCCCTCTCTCTCTTTCCCCCTCTCTCACTCTGTCTGTCCGTCCCTCCCTCTCTCTTTCTCTCTCTGTCCGTCCATCCTTCCATCCCTCTTGGTCTAGACCTGCTCTGAACAAAATTATTTGTTCAGAGTAGATTGTACCATCATGTAACATCATGTAACATCATGCCCCATCATGCGGCTCGGAGCCTCCTCTCTTCTGATTGGCTTTAAGTTAAAAAAAAGGGGGTTTTCTGTTTTTCTCTGAAAATCCACTTTTGAATTTGTATTGAAGTCTATGGGACAGTCGGATGGTACTCTCATCATTCTGAGGATCACAGTTCAAATTCTGTACATCTCTGTGCTTTGGTAAACACATGGTCTGAAAGAAGACAAATTTCCCTATGTTCCGGGAAGAAATAATGTGTGAAGAGTGAAATTTGTGGCTGTGAGGATGAGTTTAAGAGAAGTTTTTTGACCACTTGAAGCACTTCTCTCCATTCTAGCTGTGACATCTTCCACTCTAGCCTGATGCAATACACACTATTATATACTCAGAAACTGTCTGAAAAAACATAAAACTTAATGATAATGAATAATGATAATGAATAATGTTAATGATTTAATGATGATAAACCAAAACTGTACAAGATATCAAAATGCTGATTACAACTTAAATATCTTAAAGTCTTGTCATTCATTTAAAGTTTAAATGAAGTCTCTAGGTGAAAGCATGCCAAATCTATTGATGTTCAAAGAGGAGAAAGTTTTTTGAGGATTTGAACATCCTCTCGATTCATTTCTATAAGAAAAGGGCGTCGTGTGGTGTAGTGGTCTAAGCAGGCGCCCCATGTGTAGAGGCTACAGTCCTCGCTGCAGTTGGCCCCGGTTCGAGTCCTGCATCAGACAGCCTTTGCTGCATGTCATTTCCCCTCTCTCTGCCTCCCCATTTCCTGTCTCTCTCTACTGCACTATCAATAAAGGCATAAAAAAGCCCAAAAAAATATACTTTAAAAAAAACTAGAATTACCTCCTTGTGGTTGCCTGCCTTCTTCGGTCAGACTAGTTTCAAGTTACATGACTGTTTATCCAGAGTCATGGAAATTATGAACCATTTGTGTGAAATTTTGTCATATTTGCTGTGTGTCTTTTAAGTCTTAATTATGGCTAAAAAGTGTTTTACTAAGGGCACTCTGACCTTCACCTTTGACCTTTAACATCAAAATCTAATCAGTTCGTCCTTGAGTCAAAGTTAATGTTTGTACCAATTTCGAAGAAATTCCCTCAAGCTGTTGTAGAGATAATAATGATGATGATAATGATAATAAAGATTTGGATCTCAACAGTGTGATTACTGTATGCACAATATTATATATTTATATATTCTTTCATTCTACATTCCAGTCTTTGGGATTCTAATGTAGGGGGTTATGGGTAATTAACACCAAACATCTTTATTATTAGCTTCTTTATTCAGTATCTATACTCTGAAGCACTAACAGCAGAAATGGGCAGTTAACACAAGTCAATGTGTCACACTTTGGTTAATATTATGATTATAATGTTGTACTGTAGACTCAGTACAACATGTGTCCTGTGTTTAGTCTGCACTGCTTAATTCGGGGTGGAAAAATAAACACATTCCTAATTGACTTAGCTGGATGATAAAACGGGGTCAGTACACCATGTCTGTACAACTGATCAGGTCCATATAAAGACAAAAACTTCAACTGAAGGTGGAATCAAACAATACAGTTACTTCTGATCTTGAATCCAGTCATTAATGTTGGAGTTTCAGGGTAGATTGACAAACTTAACATTTACCCAACAAATCTTGTTTACAATATGCCACACTCTCAACTTTATAGATAACAGATGAATGGACCATGAACTGACCAATTAGGTCCAATATTTGTAAAAGGCACAAAGAACTGCATCAGATATATGATGATCATTTGTGATGATCGTGTAGTTGGCCAGTGGATCAAACCAATGACAGTGGAACCTTAAGTGGCAAACCAGCAGAAAGAGTGAAAACCTTTTTGAAGAATGTGCTGAATCACAGCACTGTTTGAAAACCAAAGCTTTCACTGTTTTATTAGATCTATGTGTTGACTCTGAGGGTCAAAACTTCAGGGAAGATTTGGTGATTTCCAAACTGGGAATATGAGGCCCAAGATGGTCAAAAGGAAAACTAGATTTGAAGATATTGTTGTAAATTACAGTGGACTGTACTGTACTGTTGTACAGTTGTGATGCTGTCAACACCTGCCAAATCACTCTAAACCTTCTCTGTGATAGTTCCCGCTACAGTAGGTTTCTCCAGGACCATATTTTGCCACGATGACACACACACACAGATTCACAAGGTGAAAACGATTACAGCCCCACTGGGGGCTGGTGATATATTAGGTTGATAAACTATTGAAAAACGAATTTGTTACTGAGATTTAACCTTTTTACACTTTTATGAGCACTGATGAAATATCTTATTTTCTGGAAGTTGTCTATTTCTGTATGTTTTTAGAATTATTGCTATTTAAGAGTACTTACGTAAAAGCTCTTCTTAAAAGATGATGGTAGCTTAGGCTATTTATGGTAACTTCAAAGTCAGATGACTAATTAATGGACTACATATAAAGAAAGTGGAAACATTGGCACCTCACTGTGTGTTATAAACTGTTATAAACTGACTCTGTCAGCAGTTAATAAATACTCCTAGTCCTCTGTGTGTATCAGAAACTAGCACCAACTTACCTGTCAAGTTCTTCTCCAAGGCTGTAGCTCTTAGTAGCTGAAAGAAGAATATCTATGATCTTCTCTGCAGATGAAAGAGAGAGACAGAGAAAGAAAGAAGAACAAACAAGTAAGATGAAGATGAAACTGAAACAAATTTTCAATAGTATCAGTGTCATCTGTCTCATTGTTACAAGAGGTGCTCATTATCCCCATTAGTATGATTCATTGCGTCAAAGAGGCAAAAGAAACAAGTCTAGGTCTAAACCTAGTATGTCTGGACCACCTCTGGTCAAATCCTGATTTTATAACTGTTACATCGTCTGACAAAATCACCAAAGAGAGGCAGATGGAGAGAGAGAAAGGATAACACACAGCAAGGACTAAGCCCAAATGTCACGCGCTCCACCAGGTGAACCATGGGGGCCCGAGACAGACAATATTTCTTATTCAGTCCCTCACACAGAGCACAGCCTCCGTCTGGATCCACAATAGTTTAGTCTTTAATTACTTCAGCTCCAGAGCGTAACAGACTTTTATTAGAGGCAGGTCTTTATGTCTAACTCCCTCTGTTTGATATGTAGAGTTGGTCATTAGCTCAGTGTATTGGAAGCTCTCCTCTTCTTCTCTCCAGAGTGGTTCGGCATTCCACTGACCAATGGTAGAAATATCATAAGCCAGTCAGTCAGTCTGTCAGTCAGTCAGTCAGACATAAATTAAATCAAAATTATCGGGCTGGCCTCACTGTTGCCATCCAAAAATTGACAGAGAGAGTTCAGGCAGGCAGTGGGATGGAGCCAGGATGACGTTGATGTTGATGTTGATGACAATGACAATGACGATAAGACAACAAGCTTGCAACACAATTTCAAATGTGGCCACTCACAACAGGCAGAAACACTTCTGTCTGTTTGAAGAACACTGAGGCCTTGACAGTGCTATGGTGTTTTACAGCTAATCTTAACTGCTGAGGAATGCAGTGCCCCTTACATTGAGTTGATCTGTATTACATTCATCTGCAAAGACAAGAATGTGTAATCATACCTTGTGATTTTACTCCAAATGGAGGTGAATGATCACCGATCTTGGAGAACCGCTTGTAATTTGAATCGAGGAACATGGGCGCAAGTTTAGTGAATCTGTTGATATAAAAGAAAACATGTTACAACAAGTAAGAATGAAGAAGGGGTATTCATCAACTCATATCTGTGTGGGACCCATACAGCCCTGATGTTAACAGTGTAGATGTACTGATAATGGCAGAATGCTCAAGAGGATTTGGAGTATCATGTTTCCAGCTAATCTACAGTTGTCTGAGTTCACCTTTAACAAAACAAACTCAAAGACAAGTGTGACGGAGAGGACAAAACTCCACATTTCACACAGTGGAGCTGGGAGCAAACCTTCAGTCTGGCCCCTGAACAGACACAAGGGAGCAGCTTGGTAGGTGCCTTGATCATGAGCATGTTAACGGTAGGAACTTACGTCCCCAAACAAGACTTAAGAGGTGATCCAGAGACTGAACCAGCACCCTTCCAGTGACAAGCTCCCTTTTCATTCCTGATGTGGCCGGTCATGACTACCACATGAGCTAGCTAACCCATGTACAGAGGCAGCACTTTAAAACAAAAAAGGAAGACAAAAGAGAGACTGCTAAGGTTCTACATGAGAATAAAAACCTACTCTGAACTGAACATTATGACATAAGATGTACAGTCCATGAGGACCTCCATCACATTTAAAGGCATATTATGTTGATGGATAGTGGTTGTAAATAACTTCTCTCTGAGCACTAATCCCCCTTTAGCAAATATGCAAACATTACACCTAAGATGCCAAAAGCTTCACGCATGAGGAGGAGGTTGGGGTGGTGGAAGATGAAGATGCAGCTGCAGCAGCAAACCCTGATTTGAATGTAGACCAGGAAGAGACTGGATTTTTGAGGCTGATAGTAATATTGATATTTAATCTGATAATCATATACAGTACATTCAGAAAGTATTCAGACAATTTCCCTTTTTTCACTTTTTGGTATGTTACAACCTTCTGCTAAAATAGTTTTTTTTATAACAACAAAGCAACACCCCACCCCCACCTCCAAAAAACATATATTCAGTACTGGCAATTTCACAGGGTGATGATAGATCAGCCAACCCTACTTCATGCAGATATACACTAGCAATAACAATCAAGGACATGAAGCTGTATGTGAACAATTAAGATGATGATTCACTCTACATGAACACCACTGTGTAGTTATAAGGAAGGTGTGCTCAAAACTGCATATGTCATGGTCCTGGTCTGGGCTCCCAGTGTGCTCCCCTCTCTCCTTTTGCCTCCACCGTTTTTCCCCTTCCCTCGTGTTTTCTGTGTTGTCTCTCTCTCTTTCTCCCTGTTTTTGTGCCTGTGTGTCTCAGAGTGTGGCATTCCCTCCAGCTCCTCCACTCCACTCCTTCTCCTGACTGCTGCAGCCTGTTCCATCATCTCGTCAGCCCAGCAGTATTTCAACCCTGGTTTCAGTCTCTTTGCCACATTATTCAGTCTACCTGAGTGGTCCACATCTAGGCCTCTTTGTAAATGGGTGTTTGCTTCCTTGTTATTTCAGGCCAAGTCTAACCTCACTCTCCTTGTGCTTTAGGATCATTCATCTCCTGTCTGCCTGCTTCAGCTCCGCTTCCATCCTTCCCTGACAGCTGCCACCTCTTCAGCCCAGCAGCCTTCAGTCCTGACCTCTGCTCCAGCATTCCTCACCTGCCAGACCCCCAGAGCCTTCGTCCAGTCCAAACCAAGCTTACAACTCTTAACAATAAAATCCAATCTACACCCACCACTGAGTTATATTCTGCTATTGGGTCCTAAATCATTTTAGTTGGTTATAACAGCATATAAAACAGTATTCTGTTAGTTTGTTGCTTCACAGTGTTAGACATGTTATGCTCTATTTAATCCTCACATCTGTCTCCAATTTGGGGAAATAGGCCTTAATGAACGTGGACATAGTTGAGCTTTTTGTTTAAGCACAACTCTACATGTATCTACTGGATGTATGTACATGTGAGTGTGCATTTTGTGAAGATCCCTGTGTGACACATGACAAATCAAACATGAATTTATATCTATATCTGTCTTTATTGCACTCGTACAAAATATAAAAGCAAAAATATGAAAATAGACAGCAACTATGTTATTTTTGAAAATCAAATTTTAATAGAGAGATAAGAGAATTTCCTGAAGCCTGACTTTCCTGGAACTAGGGCAACTGAGTATGAAGAGTTTTTGACAGGACTGGCACAATGTTTCAAAATACTCTTCAAATTAAAGAAACTGTCCTTTCAGTGGAAAAATACTCAAAATGAATCAGAAAGCGCATCAACTCCTTGTTAAAACCAGTTGTCCAAAAAATAAACTTGGCTTTAAATACTTAAATATGTGTCAAATTTTGGAAACCCAAACAGGATTTTTCTGTAGAAGAACCATGAGTCTAAAGGAAACTGTTTCTTTAACCAAGTCAACCCCTGCAGCTTTGGCAGCTTGTCTCTTTTCATGTGTAATATCACGTAATGAACTTAAATGAGCTCTGATTTGGCTAAACATAGCAGCTGCTAATCAGCGAATGCTGGAAGCTTTACAAAAATAACTAAAGGAAAAAATTTCCTGAAAACAATTAAGAAATCAGCTATTAATGATGTATCTTGCCTTTCTGTTTCCATATTGTTTTATTGTTTGAATGTGTTTTTGACAGACTGCTCCTGTGACAAATGCCAACTGCATTTGTCACAGGAGCAGTCTGCTCTTTTATTTATCAATTTATTTCTCCAAATCATAAGTGAAATAAAAGAAATAAACTTACGGTACATTATAATCTGCAAAAACACATACCTACAATGATAAGTGCAAAAGAAACTATTAGCATTCTAAGTTCATTCAAATTTTGCTGAAACTGAATAAATACTGATATATCCTGTGATCTGAAACCACTTCACCACTTTACAAATGTTATCCTATAGAGTTTCAAAAAATTGGTAATTTAGTGAAACAAATCAATGTGGTAATGTTGTATACATACATAGTTTCCCCCCTGAAGTCTGGTTCTTTGGGGATTGGTAACAAATTAGTTACAATATGTATTTCACTGAAGAAACAAAGGCATTACATTAGAAGAGTGGAAAATATGTTTTAGGGTAATATTTAGTTTATTGTGCAGTTCTCTTTTGTGGTTACATGACAATGTACAACATTGCTCTTGCTGCAACAAAACCCACTAGTGTTGGAGACAGTGCAAGTAATCTATTAAACATCTGTTTAACAAGCAGAACACAGATTACAAAAGTGTGACATTGCAAAAAGGGGACTGGAGGAAAAACGGTCAACTCCTGCTCACCTTTTCATTCATGCCATATGTATTTTTGAAATGTGGCAAGTTCCTGTAGACTTCCTGTAGGCTATGACCAATCAGCCCCAACAATAACCATCTGTAATGTAAGTATCAAAGACATTTCAGAGAAATGGAACAAAAAATTAAAAATAATAGATAAAAGTTACTGATGTAATCAAAGTCACAAGACTATGAGTCTTCAGTCTACACGAGAGGTTGTACTTAGATACAGCAAGAGCTACAGTTCAAGTCAGAAGTTTACAGACACTGAGGCTGAAGTCATTAAAACTCATTTTTAACCACTCCACAGATTTCAAGTTAAAAACTATAGTTTCAGTTAGTCGGTAAAGTCATGATCCGCTTTATTCATGACACAAGTCATTTTTCCAACACTTCTTTACCGGCGGTTTGTTTTGCACTAGATCACAATTCCAGTGGGTCATAAATTTACAAACACTATGTTCAATGTGGCTTTTAACTGCTTGGATAATTCCAGGCTTCAAGGCTTTAGAAGCTTCTGATGGGCTAACTAACAGTTCAGTGGAGGTTTGCCTTCAACAGTGTGTCTTTGAACGATATCAGAAAAGATTGTCACAACCTCCACAAGTCTGGTTTATCTATGGGAGTAATTTTCACAACAATTTTATCAACACCTGAAGGTTCCATGTTCATCTGTACAGAAAATAGTACACAAGTATAAACACCATGTGATCATGCAGGTGTCAGTCCATCAGAAAGAAGACATGTTCTGTCTCCTAGAGATGAAAAGTGCAAATCAATCCCAGAACAAGAGCAGAGGACCTTGTGAAGATGCTGGAGGAGTCAGGTACAACAGTAAAACAGTCCTATATCAACATAACCTGAAAGGCTACTCAGCAAGGAAGAAGACACTGCTCCAAAACTGCCATAGAAACCCAGACTACATTTCAAACTGAACATGGAGGCAAAGATGTGACTGTCCGGAGAAATTTCCTGTGGTCTGAACTGTTTGGTCATAATGACCATCGTATGTCGAGGCAAAAGGATGAGTCATGTTAGCCGAAGAACACCTTCCCAACTGCAGAGCTCTGAGAAATGTCTCAGTCTCAGGTCCCAGCCCCATCTTGACATCCTGTGTCCACAAAACAGCAGCCATGAAACACTTGATTTTTGACTTGAAACTGCTTTTTTCAGACACTTCTGCATATAATTCAGCTGCTGGTAAAAACCTCCTGAATGTCTGGATCGTAGATTATCTTAAGAACAATACAAACAAAGGTTAGCCGCAGTCCCACCTTTATTCAGGCATTTACTGGTTATTATCACCTGTCTGGAGATGAGACCTGTGCAGATAATTCAGCTCCAGGCAAAAACCTCCTGAACCACTGACACCGAAGGAATCCAAACCAGGAGGAGTTTACGGTAACGGTGGTGAAGACAACAACTCCCGTAATCCCACACTACTTCACAATGTCACCCAATGCTGCCTTTTGTTATTGTTTGGATTGAGAGACCCCTACAGGCAGAAGTTAAAGACTGTGGTTTAAATGTTTTAAAAACATGAAAATTATTCAATTAAAATAAGGAAATGAATATATTTCAAATAATAAATATTTTTTTCAATTCCCTTTAATAAAGCAAATATTTTTTATTATTCTCTTTTGAATGTGATCGTCAGGAGTTGAGATGTTCCTAACGACTAATTTCCATGTAGATTAAACAGAAATTTAAATTCAAACTGTTCGACTACTCTAAAATTGAGCTGAGTTATCTTTTCTGACCAAGAAAGATCACTGCATGTCATATTGGTTCGCTGAAGCCCATTTCCCACTGGTCAGAAAATGTGCTAAGACCGGCTAACATCTGGCTTAAATGGAATGGGGAACAATCAGCATTCATATCTGGGTCAAATGACTCGGTATTTATCAGCTCCGATCAGTATTAATTTAAGCAAAACACCCTGGTGAACTCACTAATTTTCACCCCTTTTCCTGCTGTAACGTCATTCAGAGCACAGACATTGTAAAGACACCTGTCACCTGTCCAGCACAGAAACACTGCAGCTACACTGCGCTCTGGGATGAAAGACTGACCTTCAGCTTCAAGATAAGTTTTAAAAACACACAATCACCGACTGAAGCATCTCAGGCTCTGACACTGACAGGAGCACCAACCTGAGGATGAGATGTGACAGATCTGTTTTACCAGTTTGCACAGCAGCTAGCAGCTCACTGTTTCTCCGCTGCTGCATCTGCATGTGTTTGTGTGTGAGCACTCTGTAACAGCATGTGGTAACATTGTGTGTGTCCTCTTTGGGGTTTACCTGCGTTTCAAAAATCTGCTTATACCCACTAATTTTGGTGAAAAAGGGTATGAGTGTGGCTAACGTTAGCAGTGCTACCACATGCAGCCTTCTTACCTTGCAGGTTAACATCCACATGCATATGCTGCATGTGGTTACACATTGCTCTGGTCGAGTGGTTATAGGCCAGTTTATTGTGACACAGCCTACATACAAGCTTATTTTCTTTTTCTAGATCAAAACACTGCCAAACCGCCTTGGTTTCACAAAGTGTCATCTGTTCCCCTTTCCATCTGTTTGCTTGTTTACAATAACTGGATATTAGCAGAGGAAGAGGGGGGCTACCGTCCAGCTAGTGGTGGGAGGCTGCATAACATCTTAGATGCAACAGCTAACCAGTGTTGTACATTAATAAAACTTTAATAATTAGTTTAACCACCTTGTATTTGTGGTGCTGACTAGTGAGGGTAGCAAGGTTTATTTAGCTTCATTCAGCTGACTAATCGTGTACATTCCTAGTCAGGAGACAGAAAGAAGAGAAGCAAGGTAAAGAAAGGTTCATGAGAACAGAACAAAGTGGAGCATTAGGCTATGGATGTTTCTTTTGAAGCAACAGGACTTTATGAATGACTGCATCTCTTTCAGAGCTCATGGCCAGTTCTGTCAGCTGCATTACCAGCTGAGCAAAGACAGCAGAATAAGTGGGTCAAGGTCATTCCTCTCTCCCGAGGAAAATTCACTTGTGTTATTTTAACAGGTTACAATCTGGACTCTGTGAACAAACTTCATTAAGGCTGCTATCTGAAGGCCATGATGGGTTGGAGGGTTGCGTGTCTATGGTGCTCAGAGAATAAGTGGGAAAGTGAACCGGCCTGAGGTTTTCTCACGCACAGGGACAACAACAGAGCAGAAGAGGACGAAAATAGATCTGCACAACACACGAGCCCATTCAGACCGTTGCATCTTCTGACTTATTTTATAGATAGTGCTAAAAACATAAGCAGGTGTAGGGCTTTCACAGTGTGGTTTTCAATAATGCAGAGGCAGAAATGGGATCTTTCCTCTATCATACCACTCTGGGCTTAGAAAGCTTTCTATAAAATAAGACTATTTGACTGAGAAAACTTAGGCCAGTTTTTCAGAATACAGTAGGTGAATTAGGTAGTTCTCCAGAGCACCACAAGCATAAGGTTGCCCTATGGTTGGCATGAGGCACCTAAATGCAACTGTAAGGATGTTGGAGCTGTGCAGCTAACCACATCAAGACTGCGTATGGTGTCTGTAAGAAAACGGAACAAATATGAAATAGTGACTGAAATGTGGCCCATTAAGAGTACATGTTAACCAGCAGTCACTTCCAAGCTGCTGCTCTGCTGCTGCTTAAATTCTAATTTTGAAACCTTTGTCTGACAAAATCACAAACACACAAGTTAAAGACAAAGACGGAGCTGTGATTTCAGCTGTATTTACATGAAAAATTACCACTCAGAGAAAAGTTAGAGGCAACAGAATATATTTGTTTATATTGTCTCTCACAGCCTCCATCTGAAATAACAAACTGCAGCTCCGCCTCTCTGCCACTTGTTGAACAGAGTAGACACAGAGACAGGTGTGCCTTTTGCTTACTGGCACCTCTCCTCTATGGGAAGTAGCGTAGGTTTGTCCAAAAAGTTGCTAGATTTGTTGTTTGGTGCTTTTTAAAAATGTGGTTGCTAAAGGGGCCTGAAAAGTCAGTAAATCTGACAACAAATGCAATGCCAATTTCAAAAGAGCAACAGCCAATTCAGCTTTTACACACAAATCATACAATCAATCAATAAATAAAATGCATTTGTATAGATTAAACTACTCAGCAGCATAAAGATTTTGCTAAGGTTCCAAAATCACTGCCTGCACAGCCAGCCTAGAGTGTTAATCTGATGTCTGACAGAAATGTCCATCAAAATGGTGTCCAACTGGCACTACATACCTCCCACACCTGAAACTTTAGTCATCAGACTGGATTTGGACTTGGCTGGTCACTTTTCAGTAAATTATAAATTGAGGTTTGAGCCATTTTTCTCTTAATGGAAGATTAAGACACATGTCTTTCCTGATCTTCAGTCTCTCTCTAACAGAGAGATTAATACTGGAAACCTGCTCACCATGATCATCACACTGCATTAGGGTTAGAGTTAGGGATGCCAGCAAGCATCTGGTGACCGGGCCTTGGCCCATGGGGCCCAGCTGTGCACCGCCTGAAGAAATGAGACGGAACCACCTCCCTGTGGGCCTACCACCTGCAGGAGCAGGCATTGGGTTGGGGCGCAATGCAAGCCAGGCAACAGGCTGAATAGTAGTCTCCTATTCAGTAACAAAATACAACGAAATAAATTCTGAAGTTCTATCACTCTGTTTCAGTAAATTAAAGATTGGGCAATATAAAGCATTATATGGGCTGATAACACATGCATCTAGCATTGTGAGGTGATATCACTTGGTGAAATTCCGCCTCTCAACTGTAAATCAACAACTCTGCTGTAGATACCTTTGATGGCACTTCTGTTAACCCCTTGTATCCAGTATAAATCCATCTTAAGTAAATTACCTAACAGATTAGATCATGCTCTAGAAGAACACAAGCATGGTTGCATGAGTCTGCAATGGCAACAATAGGGTCTCACTGATCACAATGTATCTGACAATTATGTTTGATGTCTAAAATGCTACAAGCTCACTTCAATACAACATATGGTATGTATTCTTACTTTGGATAAATGGCAGTCATCTTGGCAGCTGCAAAACCAGGCTTGCAGGCACCCTCACTGAGATTGCCGTACTTGTAGATCAGCTCCAAAGGCCTGTAGACATGAAGGAATGAAGTCAGGCAATGATCACTGATGTTATGCCATCATTGATACCGTCTAAAAACATGCCCAAAGGCTTAGATCCTAGACTTTGACTGGGAAGTGGAACTTGTATAAACAGTAAACTGTATACTCACAGGCTACCATCCAGCTTCAGAAGGAACCCTTGCTTGTCATACACTAGAAAAAAAAGAAGGTGAGTATGATAACGATAAATAATGTACTTATACATGTGGAATTTCAGTAGTATATATTATGGCACTGAAGTCATTTAATTACAAAGAAAGTAAGATGTTGGCTGGCATATTTCTTAACTCAGTCCTGTAAAAAAAAAGTAATTTTGTTCATACTTAAGATTCTACATGCTTGTGTTCAGTGCCATTGTAGGAGGGTGGTTTGACGTTAATGCAATGTGGTGTAATGTGAGCGAGTAAGGGATGGGTTGGAGGCCATGTGCAACCACATCTTAAGCAAGCTGTAATTGCCATTTACAAATATAGTTGGAATAATTCATTTAAAAACAACACACCCAAGCTTTTGCAGACTTGTCCAATATCGACACTGTTTAAAAAGCGGGTTAAATCTAAATGTAACACAGTTAGTTACCATCTAAGGGGTAAAATGAAAACCACATTTTGTCACAGAATTTGTTATGAATGTTATTTGTCATTCTTTCATTGGTTGCCAGTCTCAAGAGGGCATGAGCTGACCTGAGGACAGACGCTAGAGGCAAGATATGAATGCCTGAGAGTGGCATATTGCAGATTAATTCACAGAGCAAACATTTATTGAAACTATGACAATTATTCATCCCTAAAGTATTTCATTTAGTTTTTGCTTCTATACATGAACCTGAATGACCTGAAACCAACCAAGCTCATTTCACAGTCACTGACACGCAAGGAGGACCTGAGCAGGGTGGCCGACCAAGCAGTTGAGTGAGCGACACTGCAAGAAACAAGTGGCGAATGGAGAGGTTCAGGTAAGGCTTCCATCCTTTCTTAGCTAAGGCTGGGTAATGTCTGTAAGTAAATTCAACATGATACACAGTGTTTCCCCTATATTCACTCAGCAGCAGTGCACCACACAATCATGAATATCAACAGGCTACTAATGATTTTCACTCACACACTGTGTGGGCACAACAATACCGAACATTAACTTGGAATTGTTTTGAGTTATTACCTATTGCATCTAATCCTCTTGGACCCTCTCCTTATTTTTCAAAGCACATCTACGTAAAAGGTAATGTTAGAGTACCGTAGCTCCTTTAGGGAATAGGGCAGTCTCTAAGAAGCCAGCGGCAGAAAAGTGACGGTGAAGCAGAGAATGTGAGCGGAGCAGAGGAAAACGTTAGCAGTAAGTTGTCAGTATGGCAGTAAATGTACAGTATGGGCTGCAGTGTGTCAGTTACTAAATGCTGCAGCTTCAAGACCAAGAAAAGTTGTATGCTGTTTCCCCAACTGCCGGAAAAGTGAAGGGGGTTAGCCCCAGCAAACATCTGCCCAAGAAAGGCTAACGCTAACAGTATGTTTTTTGGTACATTCATAGAAAGTCACATTCATCAGCTGCTTATCATTACTACCTGATGTGTCGGTGTTAAGATTTTCTATTAGTAATGACAGCAGAGCTAGTGGCTCCACAGAGTAAGGCAACCAACTTGACTTGGCTGCAGTGATATTTTTACCTTACTTACTCTCCAGTCGGTGAACGTCAGGTACAGAATCGCAAGTGCAGACATCATTAGTTCTTCTAATGTGGGAAAAAAAGTTAATTCATGTTACTGACAAGATACGGTTAATGTGTCAGGACTGACTGTAGGCCTAGTTCTCAGCCACAAGTGGAAGGTGCGGGTGGAGGAGAGGATCAGAGTGAGAGAGCGGAGTCAAAGGAGAGTACCAAGTGCTTAGGAGTGTATTAACAAGTGTATTAAAGCCAACGTTTACATGATTTTAACATCAGTTTTTATTCATCTTCCCAGATGTTCTGAGAAGCACAGAGTGAGTGGCTTTGACCCGTAGTAGCTGGAGAGATAATGAAAATATAATTATTGCCCCCCCCCCCGTCATACGGCTTAGTACCACCCCCCTTCATTTTCGGTTGTTGCAGAAAAACAGACATACAAAATCAAACCTTGCCCTTTATTGTATGGAGGACCAGTATGTTCAATGAGAATGCCCTATTCATTTTGATTAAGAGACAAAGAGACAAATGATTTGTGTTGAAAAGTGGCAATATGAAATCAAATTGGACATCACTGATGGAAATAGTGCAAAATAAAAATAGACTTCGGAAAAAAGACAAATATGGTGTTAAAGACTGGCAGAGTAAAAAAATAAGCAGGACGAATGAATCTTCAAGGGTGACTTTTAAATATGTATTATTTCAAAATGTTATTGTTAGATTATATATTTTGTCTGTATTTATTCACATTATAATCTATTCACAGAAGTTTAATGTATTAATATATACACTGCCTGGCCAAAAAAAAAGTCGCCACCAAAAAAAAGGTCACACACTCTAATATTTCGTTGGACCGCCTTTAGCTTTGATTACGGCACGCATTCGCTGTGGCATTGTTTCGATAAGCTTCTGCAATGTCACAAGATTTATTTCCATCCAGTGTTGCATTAATTTTTCACCAAGATCTTGCATTGATGATGGTAGTCATCAATGCAAGGATGGAGTCTGACCGCTGCGCAAAGCCTTCTCCAGCACATCCCAAAGATTCTCAATGGGGTTAAGGTCTGGACTCTGTGGTGGCCAATCCATGTGTGAAAATGATGTCTCATGCTCCCTGAACCACTCTTTCACAATTTGAGTGCGATGAATCCTGGCATTGTCATCTTGGAATATGCCCGTGCCATCAGGGAAGAAAAAATCCATTGATGGAATAACCTGGTCATTCAGTATATTCAGGTAGTCAGCTGACCTCATTCTTTGAGCACATACTGTTGCTGAACCTAGACCTGACCAACTGCAGCAACCCCAGATCATAGCACTGCCCCCACAGGCTTGTACAGTAGGCACTAGGCATGATGGGTGCATCACTTCATCTGCCTCTCTTCTTACCCTGATGCACCCATCACTCTGGAACAGGGTAAATCTGGACTCATCAGACCACATGACCTTCTTCCATTGCTCCAGAGTCCAATCTTTATGCTCCCTAGCAAATTGAAGCCTTTTTTTCCCGGTTAGCCTCACTGATTAGTGGTTTTCTTAAGGCTACACAGCTGTTCAGTCCCAATCCCTTGAGTTCCCTTCGCATTGTGCGTGTGGAAATGCTCTTACTTTCACTATTAAACATAGCCCTGAGTTCTACTGTTGTTTTTCTTCGATTTGATTTCACCAAACGTTTAAGTGATCGCCGATCACGATCATTCAGGATTTTTTTCCGGCGACATTTCTTCCTCAAAGACGATGGGTCCCCACTATACTTCCAGTTTTTAATAATGCGTTGGACAGTTCTTAACCCAATTTTAGTGGTTTCTGCAATCTCCTTAGATGTTTTCTCTGCTTGATGTATGCCAATGATTTGACCCTTCTCAAACAGACTAACATCTTTTCCACGACCACGGGATGTGTCTTTCGACATGGTTGTTTAAGAAATGAAAAGCAACTCATTGCACCAGTTGGGGTTAAATAACTTGTTACCAGTTGAAAGATAATCGCCCATGCAGTAATTATCCAATAGGAGGCTCGTACCTATTTGCTTTGCTAAATAACTGTATCAACCAATTGAAAAGGGCACTAAAAATAGAAGTTGGCAATGGAATAAACATTGTGCACAACATAAATAATTAATTTCAGTGGGTGTCGAGCCAGTTCCCACTAACAATATTAGCACCGCAAATTGGCTTCAATATTTATTAATTGGACACTTTATGACAGATGAAATAATCAAGAAATGATCCACTCCACATCATCAGCAATGTGCCCAGATGAAGAATGCCCATTGCTTTACTGTTTTACAGGAGTGAAGAGGCAGTGTAGAGTGAAGACCTAGGAGAACTAAAACCACAAATACTGTCTCAAAGTAAATAGACTGGCTCCCCCATCTGGTAAAAAATGTTACATGGATATCTTCTGCAGGTAGAAAATCCTTTCCCTAAACAGACACATCACAAAAGACTTTTGCTGTTACACATTTGTATGTTTTTATATGTTTTCAGACTGAATGTAAGGAACATGTGTAAGGAAGTGGAAATCTAGGCAGGCAGAGAGCCCTAAAATGCAATGTAGGACAGCTAAAAACTGTTTTTTATTTGGCAAAAAAATAAATTAGACTTCAGTTTCTGAAGTTAACAATGTGTGGCTTTAAAAATGTAAAATCAAATCTAAAAAGGTTGATTTTCAGTTACCCTGACAGATGGACTTCAATACAAAAAAACTGCATGTATTCATTTTGATTCTGAAAATCACTGAATTAAGATAACATAGCATAACTGAACGCTCTAAATGGTAACACTCAATGTTTAAGGATAGGTTGTTCTTTATTAACCTTAATACACATTTACAGGCTGCTGCCTACCCCAAAGTAGAACAAAGAACCTAACTTTACAGGCTGAAACACACAAGTCAGACTTTCTAGGTTAATTTTAAGTGGAATCAGAATTGTAGAGTCAGTGGCAAAGTTTGCACCCAGGCTCATCTCTCTCTCCTGCACCTTCACCCAGCTCTCCCGCTGCTGTGCTCTGCTCTCCTCCACTTTGTTTAACAACTCCTCCCTGTCTAATGTTACTTGTCTAATAAGATTACATTAAAAGTGTGAGTAACGTAACGCTAACAGCGTTATATAGTTTACACTCACATCACATCTGATTACAAGTGTGAACATTAAATTATTATTTTTTACCTAACCATCATCATTTATGTCAGTAAAAGGCTTATGATAGGCTACCTGACTAGCGTCTTCTTCATCTGTTGTCTTTCTCTTCTTAGAGAAGCATCTGAACAAGCTCATCTGAAAATGCAGTCAGCAGTTAATACAAAATGACGTGTAGATATTAGCTTAATGCTATCAATTAGTTTACCCAAGTTAGCGTCACTGAGTTGGCTAATAAGTCTACCTCTTCTCCGGTAATTCGCTGCCTTATTCCTCACGACTACACTTCTCTGACTCTGACCTGGTACCTGACGTGACGTCACTTTCAAGGCCGCGCTCTCGCGAGTAATTAACTCCAATAGGATCCCCCAACCACCCCACTCCCTCCCTCCCTCTCCTCCCCTCCCCCCGCTGTTGCGCTCATCATCACACAGGCTGTGCTGTGAAGGTGGAGAGATGTGGCGGTGGTGCATTTGCGACAATAAAAAAAAAAAGAAAAAAAAGAAATTTGAAGGCGTGGCGGCTATGATTTAGCAGTGGCGGGCCACCACTGCTAAATGAATGTAGAGGAAACACTGATCTTAATACATTTTCCTGTATTCGTATTACACATAAAACTGAAACCCACACTCATAGCCAATTAAACAAAGAAAAAAAACAAAACAAACTGAACCCACTCATATCATATTCATCTATATACCACGCTCCATTTTTCCCCTTGTAAACATGTAGAAAAGTGCTTGGGTACCTTCCATACCTTTTCAGTCTATTTGTTGATCAAAATATTGAAAATGGATTATAACTCTGATACTAATATTAGATGAACTAATAATAAAGAATATTACGATGAAATTAATTAAATAAATAAATGTGCAAATAAGAAAAGAGGGAAATAATAATAATAATAGTAATAATAAATACATAAATAAATAAAGATAAAATAAATGTATTTATCTTATATATAAATAAACCATTATCACGGTGAATAACATTCTTTCCCCCCCCCTCTATCTCCCTTCCCCTCCTTTTTATTTATCTAAAACTAACCTGCACTTTTACTCATGCAATGTTGTTACATCTGCCGGGGTAGGGATCTTAAGTGTTAACATAATTTCAATTAAATGAACATTTAAAACAGTCTATAGCAAAGAATCAATGGATCATGCATTCTGTACTCTCCATCATTCAAAATCTTCCCTAGTTTGCGATATACGTTTGATCCAATTTTTCCAGATTCTCTTGACTTTGTCCAATTCAGATCTGGTAGAAAAGGTCATCCTCTCCATCGCATATATATTATGCATTACATCCATCCCGGTCTTTAACCATTTTTTAGTTATAGCTTTTTTACTTGCAATCAACATTATCTTAAACATGTATGTTTTGTGTCTCCAAAGCCTATAAGCCTCGTGTTAATTTTCCCCAAGTATAATACCTCGAAAGTAAGTGGAAAATTTATCTTCAATATTTTCTCCATGCATTTCTGTCACTTTTGCCAGTATGAGCCAATCAAGTGGCAACCCCAGAAAACGTGGAAGTGATTGGCTTTATCTGCTCCACATAATATAATAATATAATCTCCATATAATCTCCAACATCTTGTATCATGATATTTTTTCTGCGCTGGTGTGAGAAAATACCTTGTAATATTTTTCTATCCATATTCTCTCCAGGATAGGAAGGTCTCAATAAATATATCAGGACACCGTCCGCGAATAAAGCTATCTTCTGCTCACCCCCCTCCATGTCTATCCCCTTAATATTTTCATTTTGTTTTATCCATCGGCTCAGATATTGTTGAAAAAAATGGCGAAAAGAAGAGGACTCTTCTGGACGCTAATCAACCCTGACGAAATCCACGTTCTAGTGTGATAGAATTTGAGAGACTCCCATTAATCCTGATCCTAGCCGTTGGTTTATTATACAAGGCCTGTATGGTCTTGATAAACACTTCATGGAAATTAAACCACTCTAATACCCTACATAAGAAGTCCCATGAGTCAAAGGCCTTTTCTGTGTCTAGGCCTACCACTATTGCTTCTACCTGTTCTGTGGTTATATGTTGCATTACATGTAGTGTCTGATATTATCCTGTGTCTGTCTCTGTTTAATAAAATCTGTCTGCTCCAAATGAATTATTTTGGGTAGAATTTTTTCTAAACATCTGGCTAGTATAGCAGTAAGAAAGCTGTAATCTTGATCACTTATAGGTCTGTAATTAGAACAATCAGTCTTATCTCTTCCTTCCTGCCTCCTGGAATTACAGAAAAGATGGCTTCCCTCCACGAATTTGGAATTTCTCCCTCATTCAGCACCCAATTAAATGTATTTCATAGCAGAAAGATTAAAGATCCCCTGACTGATTTGTACCACTCCAAGGTGTCCTATCTGTGCCCGGGGACTTGTTAGCCTTTAGTTTTGAAATTGCAGTGTTTATTTCTTCTGCTGTAATTTCTGCAGTTAGAGCTCTATTGTGTTCTTCTGATACTCTTGGTAAATTTAAAGACTGTAGAAACAAGTTGATCCGGACTCTATCATTAACTACTGGTTGGTTATATCATTTTTTTTGTAATATGTTTCAGCTATGTATATCCTTAGTCTCATATCTTGTTGATTTACTATGAGGGTCTCTTATTTTGTAAATACTATTGATTGCCTGCTTTTTTAGGGTGTAAGTCGGGCAATGTCGCAGATTTGCATCCTGTTTGGTGATAGCTTTGTTTCATGTACATTACATACAATTTTTTTTCCAATCTCCTGTGCATGTGTATCATCTATCTCTTTTCTTATCTCCTTAATTTCCTGATTCGTCTTCTCATCTATACTTCCTTGAGGGCTTCGGAATTTTCCAAGTTTGCCATGATTTCAGCGATCTGTTTGCCATCTTTGCTTGGGTCACTCTGGCTCGTCTCTCCCGCTCACTCACCTGGCTCATTGTTTAGCTTAGCAGGTGCACCTGTTTGTGTAAAGGCGCTTCCGCTAATTCAGCTAGCTCTGTTGCTAACTCAGTTTCAGCTGAGTCTTCCTCGGTATTTAACTTCACTTTTTCCGACGGTTTCCTATGTCTTCCTCTAGTCAAAATCAAATGCCTTTTTAAATAAAACTTCACAATGTCTCTCACGTTTTAAACTCTCAGTTATATAGGGCTTTTTAATCTCGACATCGGGGAGCTCACTTTTTACGTTGTTGCCATGTTGGAGGCGATGGAACATGGTTGGACCAATCTGCATTCCATAGTGTGTCTGTGTGTGTACCTGCAGCCCCACCTCTCCCAGGGAGCAGAGAGACCAGAGCAGAGCAGAGGACAGAGAACCAGTGTTACCATAAATGATAAATAGAAAATAAATATATGGTGGTTAATAGTGACTGGCCCCCACAAATCATTAATGTTTGGGAAACAATTCGTCGACTTAAAATACTGATGTCAACTTATTTTCATAGTTGACGTAGTTGATTATGGTGACTAATCACACCCTACTGCTTGTTAATTGTTACTGAGGTAAACGTGGTAATTGATTGTAATGTTGATTTTCGGTGACATTTTGTTTTGTTCTATAATGCCCTTTTCACTTTCTGTTTCTGTCCTCTGCTCTATTGGGGCCAGAGGAGTAAATACTTTTGAGCCAACAAAACCCATAAGGAGACACACCATTGCACCATCGTGTCACACAGTACCTGAATCATTTAGCATCAAACAGAGGTAAAATTATCCGATGATTTGTAGACAAGAAGAAAAACTAGGAGTTATGGTCTCAAACAAATGATCAACCAATACCCAACATTATTAAGTAAGGCAGCTGTCATTTACTGCTGTTCAGTTTGCATTGATTGAACTGTATATCTATTTTTCACATTCCACTCTCTATAACTACAAGTTAGCATACACATATACAGTATATGCTGTATATGCTATATAGAGAGTGTGCGATTAGAAATTAGACTGGACAGTAAATTCAACAGCAGATATATTTTAATTTGAGCAGTTTTTCTCAATAAATGTTGTAGATCTGGTCTGACAAGGATTTTGATTACTTTCATAAGTGCTTCTGATGAAACAAGAGCAAAAAACAAAGCTATACACCATTTTCCTGTTGAATAAACTCAGACTAGACTCCTGTCTTTTCTTCTGCCTAACACTTATTGTGCCACTGGCTGTGTAAGTCACTTGTGTAGAGGAGATGAATTCTATCACTGTTGCTGCAGTTGCCACTGGTCAATGAAATAATTTAACAAACATCACACTGTACATTACATTAACTTACTGGAGGAAGACTCACGTGATTTGTGGCCCCAGCCTTGTAAGCTGATTCTCCCTGACGAGTAGTAGAGGAATCCCAGGGCCAGCATGGAGCACAGGCCCAGGAGGAGGTTGCGACTGGGTTTCATTCTCATCTCCAGCTAAAGTACATGGCACATCCCACACAGGAGCCTGTTTAAACAGAAAATAAACTGGTTAGACCTGCACTCAAACACAGCATGTTATTAGTTAATACAATCACCCAGACGCTGAAGGTCTGAGATTCTGCAGTCAACAGAAGTATCAAATTCATCTACAGTGCTGTTTTCCTGAGGAGAGACTTTATTATCTATAAGCTGGGAGGCAGGGTGGAGGCTTGTCCTGTGTCATGTCCACATTCAAATGTTCGACTAGAACAGGGGTATTCAATTAAAATTCAAAAAGGTCCAGTTAGAGAAGATTTCCTCAAGCAAAGGTCCAGAACATCATAATGTCTAGCATGGATTATGATGGGAGTGCCATATATCTTGAAGAAGTCCAGTAGTTGTATCAATGTCTGTATGTAGTCAACAACTGACTGAAGTAAAATTAAGAGAGTACAATTCAATAGTATTTTGCCAATGTTTATTATTCATTTTCACATTGAACTGGAGGGTACTCCAATAATAAAATAAATATTCTTTTCTCATTTCCGTATTTCACAGATAGATAGATAGATAGATAGATAGATAGATAGATAGATAGATAGATAGATAGATAGATAGATAGATAGATAGATAGATACTTTATTTATCCCCTAGGGGAAATCCATGTGTCCATTAGCTCATTGTTGATAATAATAATAATAATAATAATAATAATAATAATAATAATAAAACAGCTAATAATAAACAATAATAATTAGATTAGTCCACTCCCTTTGGCTGAGGTGTTGTATAGCCTGATGGCAGTGGGAACAAAGGATCTCCTGAACCTCTCTGTTCTGCAGCACAGTGAGATGAGATGTTTGCTTCTGTAGCTTCTTCTCTGTCCTGCCAGAATGTTCTGGAGAGAACGGTTGGAATTGTCCAAGATGGCCTCCATTTTACATTGCATGCATCTCTCCACAACACAACCATCCTTTTTTACCAGCTTGTCTAGTCTCTTTATGTTCATGTCAGACATGCTGCTGCCCCAGCAGACTGCAGCATAAAAGAGTAAACTGGCCACCACTTACTGATAAAACATGTGCAGCATTTCACTGCAGACGTCAAAGGACCTATGCTTCCTGAAGAAAGCCTGTTTCGGCTCTGCCCCTTCAGGTAGTGTCAAGGTCAAGATGTGTGTTTTTCTATTTATTTTCACACGCACACACCCACTCGCTCCAATTGCATTGTTGCTCTGAATAAATGATTTGATTGGCGATTGCAGGCGATTAGTCTGTGCGTTTCCTATGTACATACATTGACTACCGTAATTGCGAGAAAAGCTCTGAAGTTAAAATAGAAACGGTCCATCAAAATCGAATAATGGGTCTGGGTCCGTATAGAAAGGTGTCTGGGTCCGAATCTGGACCGTGCTCCGCCTATTGGTGACTTAGGGACTAGGAGGTACTCACAGTCCACTCAGTTCCAAGTAACCACGTCCTGATTATTACCTAATCTTTCTGCAGTCCTGAGTTACAAGATAATGTTTTGATAACTGTGCTTACATAAAGATTTTACTAAAAAAATTGAGGTAATACCATCTGTGTTCACAGACCAGAACAGACTTGAGCAGCTCCACTGAACGAGCAGAGATGTGTGTCAAAGGTAAGACAGAAGACATCGCTGAAGTTGTAATGGACATCACAATCCTCTACGGTGAAGTTGCAAAAACAAATGTTGGTTTTGATACGCTTTCGGTTAATTACCCAGCCCTAGCACAGCGGGTAATTAACCACCATAATGAAGAAAAAAGCAACATTAACTAGGTTGAGATAGAGCAGCAAAACATGCCAACAGCACCACAGAAATACTGGCAACTGGAAATGAGACACTCTGCTTACCACAGTACATCAGCTCTTGAATGGGGGGGGGGGGTGTTAATATAAATTCCAGTCAGCTTGTGGATACAACTGATAGTTACAAATTGGTTATTAGTTAAAATTAGTTTTTTGGGTACATCTAACTAAAACTAATAGTCTTATACAACTGCCCTGCAGAAAAATCCTCCTATTTAGCTTACCTTCACTGATATAAATGGGGTGGACAAAATAATAGAAACACCTGGACACCACAGCAGGTGTCCATAGACTTTATGTAGCAGTAGTTTTTTGTTGGTATTTTGGTTCCTAATATCAGCTAATATATGTCTCCTTCACTCTCTTTGATCTGCTGTATTCCACCAAAATGCATGTTGTGAATTAGGACTGCACAATTAATCAAAATAAAATTGAAATTGCAGTATGGCCATAAAATGTGTCACACTGTTGTTCATTGTTAGCGGCATAACTGTTGCGGTGCTACAGAGACACCCCGGACAACAAAACATATTCTCCAGAAATAAAGGAACACTTTTGTTTGGTACAAGACCCAACAAAAATCACATCATTATCATTTTATATATTTTTCAGTGAAAATTAAATGCATTTAAATACAATTAAATGTATCTTCCAAAAATAATCGCCATATGATATTTTTTGCATATCATACAGCCCTAGTTTAAACTAAACACAGAGTGACAGCAAGAGGCCTGCACACCCCGAGTCTGAGATAACTGAAGGACAAATGATAATGGATGTGTTTTTTATTAAACATTTAACTGAAGTAGTCACCAGCTGCTTGGTAACGTCACTTCTTAGCCAATCTTACAGGCAATGCCTTGGCTGTGTGTGAGTTTATTAGCTAAAGAATAAATTTAGATGATTTCAATATATCATTGTGTTCTTTTTTGTTATCAGTTCTGTTGTGTTGTCAATATTTGCAACTCATGCGTTTTCAAATTGACAATTAATAATTACTGACAATTAACTACTTACGTTGGGTTAATGGGGTTAACCACTAACATCAGGTTAATTGTGTTAACCAATAACATCAGGTTAATGGGCTTAACCACTAACGTTAGGTTTATGGTGTTAACCACTATTGTCAGGTTAAATGTGGTAACCAATTACATCAGGTTAATAAGGTTAACAGGGTCAGCCACAAACATCAGGTTAATGGTGTTAACCATTACTGTCAGGTTAATGGTGTTAACCACTAACATTAAGTCAATGGGGTTAACTATTGTCTGGTTAATGGGGTTAACCACAAACGTCACGTTAGATAATTCAATTTCCACTGAACTTTCAGTGAAGTTTTGTGAGGTGTCATGACTTATGTACCGAAGAGAAAATGAATAGTGGACGCTGTAGAGTAATAAGGAGAACACCACCATGACGTAGAGCATGTTACTGCAGCTAGCAGCTAACTCATTAACTATGTTTGGCTACCAGTCACAGTAATGATAGCCTATTAGCCGCAATCACGTTAGCTACCTTAGTAACCACCGCTAACAGTTGATGTCCCTTCAGGCTGGTGGCGGTGGGAGTGGTAAAACCCCCTGTCCTTCAACACACGACATTAATGTGACGGCAGAGACATAAGGAAAGTGGCTGAACGTTAATATAACCAGTAGCTAATAAACATGACTAGCTGGCTACGCTAGCAAGCGATCCATTCTGTGAGTCTTACCGAACGGGGACCGTTAATTTTCAAGCTGACTTCAGATCCGTCGGTACTTCCTGCCGACGCGCTGGACACCGAGCTTCTGATATGCATTGATCAACGTTAACGTTAAGCGAAAACATTCCAGTATTCATAACTATCTCTGCATTTTATCAACATATACTTGAGGGGCAGACCATGTCCCTCTCCCCTCCATAAGGCTCCGTGAAGCCTGCGGTGTGGGGTACCCGATACGCCCAGCTGTGTAAGGAGAGAGCGTCACGCCAAAATCCATTTAAAGAAATCTGGTATAAAAATGCAAGTGTTGGAAAGTGCTGATATTTTTAAAAGAAAACTCAAGACCTATCTTTTCACTCTGGCTTTTAATTAAATTTTATCTATTTATCTTTTTATTTACTTATATATTTTAAGCAATTTTACTGGTATGTCCTTTTATTCAATGATTACTTTCTGGATTGTTTTACTTTTAATACCATACTTTAATTTCTTTATCATTTATTATTTTATCTTTACGATTTTGTCTTCATTCTTATTTGATTTCTAATATTCTACCTTTTATTTCTGGTTTTACTCACTTATATGTCTGTTTTAGTATTTTATTATTTTATCTTTGTCACTATCTTTATCTCTGCTTTCCAGTCTTCAGTGCAAATTTATGAGATTGGGTGTGTGTATTGCTTTTATACTGTAAAGCACTTCGTGTTACATTGTTGCTATACAAATAAAGTCTGTTTGATAGTATTTACGTATTTTGAAAAGCAATTACAGAGGTCATACCTGGTACCAAAATAGTTCAATTAAAGGTCAACAGCGTAAAATGTAATTAAACTTTTAAACAAATCAGGCAATTTCTCTCAGTTAATGCTGTGTTGTTTCTCCGTTGTCAATTTTTTTTTCATACATTGAGTATTGTTTTAACAGCTGGTCATTTAGGGGAGAAACAACACTGAACTTAAATCAATTGAAAGAAAGAAAGCCATAAAAGTTTTAAATAATAATAATAATAATAAAAATAATAATAATACAAACTTCATTTCATCATTGCAATATACAGGAAAGAGAACTTAAATATTTTGTATGTATGCTTGTTTTATTTATAAGGTTTTGCATAGACCCCACCACCTTTAAATGAGTTCATTAAACAGAGGGCTGACAGTGACATTGGCTTCAGGGTAACCACTAGAGGGGGCTGTGAGGTGCACCACATTTGGACAAGCTGCTCTCAGTAAAGGGAAGTAAATATTGGAATGATGGTCTATACCAATTGCAATAAGGGAGTGTCACCTTTAAGACACATCTCAAACACTGGCTGGAGTCAAACCAGATCTGTGATCATTTTTAACTTGGTATGCAGCGAAATGTATTTGTTTTTTTGTTTTTTATGTATTTTATGTGACTTGTAATGTTTTGTTTTATGTTACCTCCCAAGGGACTACAGATTTAAATTAGCATTTTTGCTACAATCCAGCATGTTTACATTGTGTACTTTGTACTGATTCATTGACATCTATTGTCCCTGTCAGAGAAACAAATCAATTAATAAATAAATAAATTCAGGCAGTGAACAGCCCATTATCTAATCCGATGCTGTGTCTAAAGGCAGTTGGGCATCCTGAGGGCTAAATTGTGTTGCCAGCCCAGTCCATGATGGTGGCTCTGATCTCCATCTCGTGATGCGTAAAAAGTTTTCAAATGACTGTGAGGAAGCAAGCAACCCAGCAGACCTTCAGCCTCAGACAAGTGGAGAGACAGTGAGCCCTTGGTCTGCTTTCTCTCCCTTCCTGCTAATAGTCCACAGGGGACTGTTCTGGCTCGGTTCCTGTTCACCCTGTATACGGCCGACTTGAAATACAACTCTGAGTCCTGCCACATCCAGAAATACTCAGATGACACAGCTTTTGTGGCGTGTATCAGGAACAGGCAGGAAGAGGAGTACAGAGATCTGACCATGGCCTTCAGTGAATGGAGCAAGAAGAACTGCCTCCTTCTGAACACCTCCATGACCAAGGAGATGGTCATAGACTTTCAGAGGTTGTCACAATCCACCTCTGCTCCTACCTGATCTCTCTGGTGTTTTTCCACTCCCCCGCCTCCATCTCATTCTCCACTCTGCCACACCTCCTCATCAGCCTCACCGTCCCCACCTGTTGCTCCCAGCTGCATACCATCTCCAATTAAGCCAGTATTTAAGCAGCCTTGGTCCACTCACTCATTGCCAGATTGTTCTCTGTATCCATGCAAGACTTTCAAGTGTTCATCTCTAGACTGACTTCCTGGGATTGACTCTGCTTGTCCCTGACCATCCTGCCTCATCTCTCCTCTCTCTCTCTCTCTCTCTCTCAGAAAGTATCTATATGTGTTATAGATTATAAACAACTTTTTAACTTAAATAGTTTTGCCAACCGAACACTGACATTTCTCAATTTGTGGTGAGCAAGGAGGCCTCCAACCCTAACTCACCACCCTAATATCACCAGTTCTGTGGTCACATATATAATAATAAAAAAAAAAAATCTGGTTTTACTCCAGCCAGTGTTTGAGATGTGTCTTAAAGGTGACACTCCCTTATTGCAATTGGTATAGACCATCATTCCAATATTTACTTCCCTTTACTGAGAGCAGCTTGTCCAAATGTGGTGCACCTCACAGCCCCCTCTAGTGGTTACCCTGAAGCCAATGTCACTGTCAGCCCTCTGTTTAATGAACTCATTTAAAGGTGGTGGGGTCTATGCAAAACCTTATAAATAAAACAAGCATACATACAAAATATTTAAGTTCTCTTTCCTGTATATTGCAATGATGAAATGAAGTTTGTATTATTACCTAAAACTTTTATGGCTTTCTTGAAAAGTGATTCAATTGATTTAAGTTCAGTGTTGTTTCTCCTGTAAATGACCAGCTGTTAAAACAATACTCAATGTATGGAAAAATAATTGACAACGGAGAAACAACACAGCATTAACTGAAAACTTGCCTGATTTGTTTAAAAGTTTAACTACATTTTACGCTGTTGACCTTTTAACTATTTTGGTACCAGGTATGTCACCTGTAATTGCTTTTCGAAATGTGTAAATACTATCAAACAGATTTTATTTGTATAGCAACAATGTAAGTGTTTTACAGTATAAAAGCAATACACACACAATCTCATAAATTTGCACTGAAGAAACACTGAAGACTGGAAAGCAGAGATAAAGATAGTGACAAAGATAAAATACTAAAACAGACACATGTAGGCTATTAAAGTGAGTAAAACCAGAAATAAAAGGTAGGATATTAGAAATCAAATAAGAATGAATACAATATATTAATGATAAAATAAATGTTAAAAAATAGATACCTTTATTTATCCTAGGGGAAATGCATGTGCCCATTAGCTCATTGTTGCTGATAATAAAAACAGTTAATAAATAAACAATAATTAGATTAGTCCACTTCCTTTGGCTGAGGTGTTGTATAGCCTGATGGCAGTGGGAACAAAGAATCTCCTGAACCTCTGTTCTGCAGCGCAGTGAGATGAGATGTTGGCTGCAGCTGTAGCTGCTTCTCTGTCCTGCCAGAATGTTGTGGAGAGGATGGTTGGTATTGTCCAAGATGGCCTCCATCTTACATTGCATGTGTCTCTCCACAACAGTCCTGAGTGAGTCCAGACTCCTGCCAAGCACAGACCCAGCCTTTTTGACCAGCTTGTCCAGTCTACTTGTGTTCGTGTCGAACATGCTGCTGCCCCAGCAGACTGCAGCATAAAAGAGTACACTGGCCACCACTGACTGATAAAATATGTGCAGCATTTCACTGCAGACGTCAAAGGACCTGAGCCTCCTGAGGAAAAAGAACTGGCTCTGCCCCTTCAGGTAGGTGGCATCCGTCTTCAGGGACCAGTCCAGTTTACTGTCCAGGTGCACACCTAGGTATTTATAAGTGTGCCCCACCTCAATGTACTTCCCTTGAATGTTGACTGGCTGAAGGGTGGGCCTAGACCTCCAAAAGTCCATGACCATCTCCTTGGTCTTGGAGGTGTTCAGAAGGAGGCAGTTCTTGTTGCTCCATTCACTGAGGGCCATCATCAGATCCCTGTACTCCTCTTCCTGCCCATTCCTGATACACGCCACAATAGCTGTGTCATCTGAGTATTTCTGAATGTGGCAGGACTCAGAGTTGTATTTAAAGTCGGCCGTATACAGGGTGAACAGGATCAGAGCCAGAACAGTCCCCTGTGGAGCCCCAGTGCTGCTCATCACTGTCCCTGAGACACAGTTACCCAGCCTGATGTACTGTGGTCGTCTTGTCAGGTAATCCACAATCCAGGACGTGAAGCAGGGATCCACCCCCATCCCTTCCAGCTTGTCTTTAAGGATGGGGGGTTGGATGGTGTTATAATACATCTAATCATGTTTTTTTATTGCTAAAGGGGGTATGGCTTTAGACATGATTACATTTCAAAATAAAATTAGACAGTATTTGTTTACAATACACTGTGACAAAGGAACCGTAGATACTGTAAAAGACTGGGAAACCCTGGGGTATCTTAGTTTATCAGCTGATCTCTGCAACTAAAACACATATGAGGCATGGGCTGGAAAACCGGGCTCTGTGATTGGCCAGGGGGTCTACGGAAGCCCCTCCTCTCTGAGTTCCATGTAAACAAACACACACTGAGCATGCGTCACTGGAATAATGGAGGACTGTCTTTCTTACCCGGACTGATGATGTCTGTATTTCTACTGTACTACCCGTGATCTGAGGGAAAAAAACAAGTCGTCTACATTTTGGCGTGTGTAAGTTCATGTTTGTCACTTCAGAATGAGTTCAGTTGTGGGATAGAGGCAGTAACTCCAAGTTTGTGCACAAGAAACCGACGGTCAGCAACAAGCCGTGTCTGCTAGTTGGTTAGCTGAGAACGGAGGCAGCTGTCAGATCTCTGACTCCGCCACACACTTAGCGGTTGCTTCTGCTTTCAATAAATTATTATCCGGTTTGACAAGGCGACTTGCATTGTCTGCAAATGCTGATTGGTTGCCGTTTAGTCATGAATACGACAGTGGTTTGGTTTTTGTTGAGTGCACTTTTAGTTCCTGAGACGCAGAACATGCTATCGTGCAGTTAGCATTTTAGCTAGCGGACTAGCTAAATATTTTTTCGAGGAGCAGCGCTGTCAGTGGGCCACGGTGAGATAGACGTGGTATTCACCCAATCACAGGCTGAGAATCACAATCAGTCAGGAGTCACGGCAGCATGCTGCCTAAAAGTTAAACGTCTTCTCTGGTTTTTAACTGTACATCACATAACTAATGGAGGTTAATGAGAAGTCTTTACTTCGACTCCACTGCACTTCTATGACCTACTCCTCCTTTTAGTCAGTGGTACTAATTTTATTTTATGTTGAAAATGTGATACACTATACACTGTTCATCAAAGTAGAAAAATACAATCACAGCCAACTCCTAAATATACTTTTGAATACTTTAATATTTTTAAAACCAAGTGCTCCAGTACTTTAACTTTCACTTGTATTGTGTACTTTGTCCACCTCCGAATATATATATATATATATATATATATATATATATACACACAGTATACTGTACATATATGCTCTGGGTCTTTAGTTGAAATATGTTTAGGATTGTGAAAAAAGAGAAACATGCATTTTTTGGTCTCTGGAATCTGCTTGTTTATCTAGTTCAGGTTTGACAAGTTAGCATGTAGTGGTTTTTAAACAGGACCTGGTCTCATGTGGTCTAAATTGTTTTTTTTTTTGTGGACCTTGTCTAACATGGTCTGGATGGAGAAAAACAAGAACTTCCACAAATGTGAAATAGGGTTTTAAACAGTCTCTCGGGTGTACTTGATTAACAAGTCCAGGTTTTTATTAGTGTAGATGTGGTAGTTTTTGAGCTGGATGTGGTCTGGATGAAGAAAAAGCATTAAGCATTAATTAAACGGCTTTAAGGCTATTATGATATCTAGTAACATTTCAGTAACTTTCAGTTGTTAACAACAGAGAATTGGCCAGGAAATATCCCTTTACTTTCCCCCTCCCTCACTGTAGAGAAACCTGAACTTGAGACAGACCAGTGATGTGAACTGATGCAGACTGGGTCCAATGCTGAAAAGAGTTTAAAATGTATTTCTTTAAAATGAGTCAGACATTGTCAAACATGTAACTGACAGACATGTAACCTAAATGTTTTCATGATCATCTCCATTTTTATTCCACCAGTCAGAGTAACAATCCCAAGACAAGATGACCACAGACACACCAGCCCAAAGCATCCCCTCCAGGATAATGACGTTCACCCCCTCTAAAGAGGAGTTCAAGGACTTCAGCCGGTACATTGCCTATATGGAGTCACAAGGAGCACACAAAGCTGGAATGGCAAAAGTAAGTAGAGTCTGTTGTGTTTTGTCAGGTCATTATGAAACATTGTGCTGACTGATTGTCTCTCCTTAAATGTAATCCATGTTTGTAGTTGGGATAATCTGCAGATTTATACTAAAACAGGACATCATTATTAGCCCTCCCTTGCTCAGTAGTTAGTCATTAGAAGGCCATAGCAGGCAGTACAGAAAATTGATGAATAGATGGAAAAATGTTGCCAGGAACACACTGCCTGCGTTGCATGTGCATGGTGGCTGTGTTGTTTCTGCTGCAGCTTGCGTGTGTGTGTACTCACACTGGCTGTGTCTGTGCTGCGTCTCTGCTGCTGCAGCTCTGTCTCTACATAGAGTTTGCAGGTTACTGGAATGTTGGATTTTTCTTCATTATAAATGAATTTCTGATTTATTTTTAACAGAAAATGTCAGTAAAATTTCACTGTCTCCACATACAGCTGCTAAAATGGTAAAAAAATATATATATTTTTATTCATATTCAGATTCAGCCTTGCTGCTATGTCAATAAAACATCAACTAGTCTTTTCTCTGTCTGTTTCTGCTGTGAGACGTGTCATGTGAAAAATTGGCCAGACACCGAATCTCTACATCACACGACGTGCAGTAGATCACGCAGTAATTAGGTACAACCACTCATGTCTCTGTCTGGCTGGTGATTGGTCAACTGAATGTGCTGCTGCTCTGTCCCATTCACTAAACACCATCAGTCCAGAGCAACATCAGAGCTCATTCTCTGACAAGAAGAGGAGATAAGGTCTGTCCTGAAAGTCTGTATATATGTTGCCCACTGCTTTTATGAAAAAAAGAATCTAAATCTATCAAGAAAATTGCTGTTACCAACACTGTTCAGCAGTAAACCTCCTTAAAGGGACTTTATGTGTTTATGAGCACTGGCCTTACAAGGTCGGATAGTTATGTGCCAGCTTTGAAGTTATTTAGTTTTTATTGTTCTTTATAATCTATAGTCTATATTTTGAAAATTAGAAGGTTTTCCATGTTTTTGATATTTGTATTTTGAAAATCCTACTGATGTGAACATTTGGGGGGGAAAAAAACAAAAGTTTTGTACATTTTTTGTTAATGTCGGATTATTCATTATATGATGGTGATGAACACTGATTGGAGTGGTCACTGAGAGTTCATAGTCATCCAAACATGGTATGTACCAAAGTTTTGTGAAGCTTTGATGAAAGATGTAGGATCGGGAGTGATAGTGATTGGTAGTTAGGGGAATAGTGCAGACAGCAGCTGTTACATTTCAGACTCTACTTGAAGGAGCATCTAAAGTCACATGTAGCAGTTGAAGCAATTGGAAATAATTATTGAAGTGTGCATGTTTATACATATTTTCATCAGCTGAACATCATGGTCATGTCACACTCTCCATTCTGCCGCTCTGAGCTGCTCCTCTTTAAACACTGTTGTCAATGAGTTCCTGTGCTCTTCATCTCCTGCAGGTTATTCCCCCTAAAGACTGGAAGCCTAGACGGACGTATGATGACATTGATGACCTCGTGATTCCTGCTCCCATTCAGCAGGTGGTGACCGGCCAGTCAGGACTGTTCACACAATACAACATCCAGAAGAAACCCATGACCGTCCATGAGTTCCGCAAGACCTCCAACATGGATAAGTCAGTTTACATAGTCAAATTATCGTTGATAAAAGTTTTTCACACATTAACTCTAAGATTATAACGTAAACAACCTGGTATAGTGACTTTGAAATGAGCGCTCTTGCATATTCAGATGATTTTCACTGAATATCTCAAAACATTTCTCCTTGTAGGTTCTGCAATCCCCGATATGTGGACTTTGACGAGCTGGAGAGGAAGTTTTGGAAGAACCTGACTTTCAACCCTCCACTTTATGGGGCTGATGTCAGTGGAACGCTCTATGATCCAGTGAGTGGTAATAAGTTGGATAATGCCATCAACTGGAACTTAAATCTCTTCACTGTACTAGAACAACTATTTTATGCTTACGACCATCTCTAGTAATGTCTGGTTTTCTTGATCAGATAAAGGTTGTTACTTACTGTGACTTACAGCTGCTGAATCACTCCTTTGCAGGATGTTACTGAATGGAACATCGGCCGTCTCAACACCATTCTGGACACTGTGGAGAATGAGAGTGGGATCAAGATCAAAGGAGTCAACACACCCTACCTGTATTTTGGGATGTGGAAGAGTGCTTTTGCGTGGCACACTGAAGACATGGATCTGTACAGCATCAACTATCTGCACTTTGGAGAGCCCAAGTCCTGGTACAGTCTCCGACACCCCCTCATACTATGTTGCACACATATGTCACACGTTTCTCATTGCCGCATCTGAACAAGCAGCATCTGTTTTTTACCTAAATGTAAAAATACAGCAAAGTTATCAACAGACCTGACTCACCACTGATGTACAGTGACTTGCAGATTCAAGAATATGAATCAAAAACATTTTACATGCCCTGAAAGATATAAAGTGATTTAGTGAGATGATGAGAAAACATGTGATTCAGTGCAACATCAACAATCAGATTATAAATGTATCAATACAGAACCACTGGGAACGGGAACAACCAGCAACACAGTGAATCTGTGTATAAAGTAGTGATGAATATTTATATTTTTATTAATATATTCAATGAAGACTGAATGAACAAGAGAACATTAGGCATGGAAACTAGAATTACACAGAAACCTTGAAAAAAATCTATTTAAACCTCGAGATTAACAACCTCCCTTCATCCCGGAGACGGTAGAAAATGTGTTTGGGACGAACAGAGCTCTGATTTGGAACCCCTTCTGGATGAAGGGATATATTTAATTTATTAGTTTAGCAAATGACAAACTGAACCGAGGCTGACTGTGACTGCAATGGAGCATGTGTTCTCCTGCTGTTACTATGGCTATTATCACTCAGCACGAGACCTGAAATGTTCTGTGCAAAACTCATAACCTGTCAGTCACCCCTCGCTGGCAGGACCTCACAAATTTCCTGTGCCAATAAAACAAAACACAGTGACCACAGGCTCATGTAACTGAAGGACACGTTTTAATGGATATATTTTTTTTATTAGCCATTGAACTGAAACAGTCCCCAGCTGCTTGGTAACATCACTTCTTAGCTAACCTTAGCTCTTTGCACATGGACTGTTACTATGGTTACTATCACTCAGTGTGACATCTGAAATGTTCTGGTGCAAAACTCATAACCCCTCAGTCACCACTAGCTGGCAGGACAGGACAGTACATAGACAGTAGTAATTTGCCAGTCCAAGTCAAAAGTCAGGGGCAGATTTTTATTCCCACTCCATTCCTGATTATTAAGAAACACTAAAGCCGTGTTTCCACAGCAGGAACTTTTGCCAGGAACCTTTGTAGGAACTATGCGTTTTTTCACCGCAGGAACCAGGGTCTAAATTTAGTTTCGGGGTAGTTGATCGACCCCCAAAAAAGTCCCTGGTCGGGGGGGGGTAGTACTTTCCAAAGGTTCAGGAACTTTGGGGGATGTGGTCTTCAGTGCTGACCATTTCTGACTGGTCGAGTACTCTCCGCATTTTATTTCACCAGCCATGATTAAAAGTTCACAGGAAGGGAGGGAGTGAGCGAGCAAACATATTTTCCACACCGTGAAACATGTCCTGGAGAATGTAAAAAAACTGAAACTGGACTTCAAAAAAATAAAGGACCTCAACAACTGGAATGGCTAGGGTTGCCACCGGTCACGTATAATACGGGATTGTCCCGTATTGGAAAATAAAATGCTGCGTCCTGTATTGAATGCATACAGGATGCAATTTGTCCTGTATTTTTCAGTGCTGTGAATATTGTAATGTGAAGTAATAATTTTGCTTCTTCCTGGGACTCTAGGCCGCGGTGGAAGCGCGTACCTGGAACATAAAGTTCCAGTTACCTTTTGGTCGAAACACAGCTTAAGAAATACAGACACTAATGTGTTATGAGGAGCAGAAACAGGACTGCAGCAGGAAGCAGACATCTAACTATCAAATCTAACTATAAAGCATGTCTGTCTGTCTGTCTCTCTGACTGACTGATATTAACAAAGTAAAGAAACATTTCACTTTTGGGAAGGTTTACATTCATTCCAGGAAGGATAACATTGTGTAATCTGGTGTTAGATACACTTTTACACTTTACACATTTCTTGTGGAAGATGAAACCCTCAAAGATGAACCTTTTTTCTACCCATCGATGTCTTTGTATTATTGGCCATTGCTGATGAATGTATTACTACAGTAACCCTGTGACCCTTTGTGAAGATGAGTGTCCAACTGTTGTTGAGAGGAGCTTTTACTTTTAGTCTTTGTTCTGATAAACAACAAACAACCATAACCAAGCAGAGGTCTGGTCCCAAGTAAAACGTGCTTCACAGAGATTGTAGTGTTCAGAGGAGGCCATCATCACACTGGATAAACTTGTAATGTTGTTGCTCCTCAGGTATGTTGTCCCTCCAGAGCATGGGAAAAGACTGGAACGCCTTGCTAAGGGTACGTCATGGGTTCTTGCAGAACTTCATAGATGCATTTTAATATTCTACAACAGGTAGTTATCGTGTTTGTCTTAAATCCCCTGTGAAAATGGACCTTTCGCACTGTTAAGTTTCTTGATCTTCTCATGTTCAGTGGTTTTAAAGAGGAAGTCAAAACTGCTTTCAGTGAACTTCTGTTCTGTATGGAAAGTACCTCAGAGACCAACAGCAATCATGTTTATTTAACAATGTAAATGAAAAAACATAAACACAAGCAGAAAGGGTGCTGATGTGATCTGTGTTGATGGTTTCCTGTGTTTACAGGTTTCTTTCCAGGGAATGCTCAGGGCTGTGAGGCCTTCCTGCGCCACAAGATGACTTTAATTTCACCCTCCATCCTGAAGAAATATGGCATCCCATTTGAAAAGGTGACCATTTATTTACTTTTTGATGTCATGACTTTGTGGAGAAAATTGATTAATTAATGATTAGATAAAAAGAAAGTGGAAAGTTTCAACTAAAATGGTGCCTACCCTTGTAATTGTGTGTGTTGTTGTGTATTCAGGTAACTCAGGAGGCAGGGCAGTTTATTGTGACGTTCCCATTTGGCTATCACGCTGGGTTCAACCATGGCTTCAACTGTGCCGAGTCCACCAACTTTGCCACCCAGCGATGGATTGATTACGGGAAACAGGCAACACTGGTAATTCAGCCTTTGTGTAGACTGTGATGTCACTTGATTAATCACATGTACATGTTATTTTTGCACATGTGAAATTTAACATGTGTAAACATGTTAAAATCACTTATGAAATATGTGGAACACATTTGCTGGCACATGGGAAACGTGATTTTGGAACAGTTTTGTGGTGTAATGTGTGAAGCCCATGTAAATTCACATGTGAAACCTATGGCCCACTTGAAAATGTCAAAAATGTTGGCGGCCCACATCCAACCCCATAACAATAGGAGGCCAAATAATGGGTTCTCAGAGCACTTTTTGTTGCAATAATAACAGGCAAACATGCTGCAGAAAGCAGGGGAAGCAGGTCGGAAGCTCCAGTCACTAACACAGCATCTGAAACATGTTGCAACACTTTCACTATTACAGAGTTTTCAAGGAGCTGTCCATCAGCACTACATAAAACCGGCTGTCTGCAATAGGCTAATTAAGGAATAAATAATTTGAATTATATAATGGTATCATTCAACAAATGAGAAAATCGATATGCCTATAAACAAACTTAAAACCTATGAAGGTCTGCATGTGTTGTATATTCAGCACAGGCATAGCCAGAAGAAACTTAAATACAGGCAAAAGCCATTGTTGCAAAGAAACTAAATGAAAACATTGTGCTCTTACTTGTGGCTTTTTATAAAATTGCCAACAATATGAAGATGGTATGGTTTTCAAAACAGTCCATTTCCAGTGGGTTTCCCTCCCACTGCCCACATAGACAAAGACAGTATGTGTTTGCGCTTTTGCTCTGTCTGAAACATCCACTGCTGGCTCACAGACACTAATTCAATGTGATGATATTGTAAATTCAGCGTGTAGGCATAACCAGAAGAAAAACATTTAAATAAGTAAAACAACATTTGCAAGAAAACAAAATTCTTACTTATTGATAATTTTAGAGCGGCAGTGGACCAGTTCAACAATAGGCCAACAACATGTTGACTCACCTAATGAGACAGTCTCAGTCGAAGATCTGGTTCAACATTCAGTTTATTTCTATATTTAGTTTTTAGTCTCACTGAGGTATGTTGTCGGGAAAGGCATTAGAAATCTCACAGCTCTGTCGGACAGATCGGGACACTCAGAAGCAACATGAAGCCAGGTACTTCTGTGAGAAAACTAGTTTCAATGTGGCGTCGCAGGAGAGATCCACAAGACTGTCTTGCTCTTTTGCGCTCAGGGCTGCGAGGGCCTTGTCACTGTGTCTGGCAGATGTGTTTTCTATCCAACTGTATTGCACATCTGGGATGGGAAAGTATTCGTATTAACTTTGCAGGTCCTCTTTGATAGCTTTGGTCACCGTGATGGGAAACTAAATCTGTTCCTTTGTCACAAAATCTGACAGATTTTCAAAGGAGTCATAATTTGACTGGTCGACTCGCTTAACCCACAGCTCCATTTTTCTAATGGTGGCTTTGACTTTATTCTGGACATTGAACATGTTCACTGCTGTTCCCTAGAGGCCGAGGTTAAGTCCATTTAAGTGGCTGAAAATATCTGCCAGGTAACCCAATGTAGCCAACCGCTCAAAATCACTGAGGAGATGTCAGTTCAAACTTTGTGTCCAGAAAAAACACCTGCATCTCATCCTGTAACTCAAAAAGTCAACTTTTTCTTTTTTGTTGACGGGGGAAGAGGTCACGTGTCGATTGACCATCTGTCTCTTGACTGTCTTTCCTTTTAATTCTTCCTGTTGCTAACCAGCTATCCATCTTGATTCTCCTGTTTTTGCTATGGATGTGATCTTTTAACTTGAATCAGACTGAGATAGCAAACAAGTACAAGTGGGGACGGTCAGCGACAACATTAAAGTTCCTATCATTGACTTATGCAACCTGGACTAAAATGTTGATCCATGTTTTCCTCCCAGTGTTCGTGCCGTCAGGACATGGTGAAGATCTCCATGGATGTGTTTGTGCGCAAGTTTCAGCCCAGTCGTTACAAGTTATGGAAGGCGGGAAAAGACAACGCTCCCATTGACCACACCAAACCCACACCAGAAGCTGCCGAGTTTCTGAAGGAGAACAAGACCGAGCCTGCAAAAGGGAGTCCCAGTGAAGCTGGATCGGTGGAACCCACTGCTCCAGTCCAGGAGGACAAAAGGTCTGGATTTACTAATAATACATCTCTACAACATTCCGTGTTGATTCTACCATGGATGTGAATTGTGGCCATGTTAATGATCAGTAATCATTACGAAATTATCCTCAATTCAAGCTTTACTTGTTTACTTACTTTACTTACAGCACAGCCCATGTTAAAAAATATTGCAATCATAAATGTGATTACAAGAGAAAGTGAGTTCATCCGTGGGTTCAGCTCAGCACAGAACACAAGACTTCAGCTTCCAAATTAGCTTATTAATCTGCATATACAACTAAATAATGCAGATCAACATGGGCGCCTCCTCCTCGAGTACTGGTACCATGATTAAAATCGCAGGCAATTTCTTGGAAATGTGTAAGAACACAACTCAACAACATATAGAACCTAGGTGTAGTTGTTTTTAGACATTTTAATGTGGAATATTTAAAGATTATAACTTCAACGTTCCTGTGCCGGGAACAAATTTTCACGTGATAACTGACCCAGTGTGTTGCTCTGGAGTTTTGCTCTCAGGTCCAGAAGTGACTGAATTTCATTGTTACTGGAGTGTTTCCTGTTGAACCCTGTCAGTCTTTACTAATCCCTTTACTCCCCTGCTTCAGTCCAAAGCTTCAGTCCGGGACGAAGCGTCTGATTGAAGCTGTTGAAGACATCAAACCTGAGCTTATGGTGAAGGAGGCTGAGGCAGTGGAGCCAAAGAGGGCCAAGCTCTCACGCAAAGAGTCCCCGACTAAAGTCTCTGTCAAACCAGATAAAGGTACTGCACAGTCAGTAGAGGTCTCTGTTTCAGTTGTTGCTATTGGTGTTAAGTCAAAAAATAGATTCAGCCTTTGAGTAGAAACTGATGTTTAAACATCAACATTTCATTGACATGAAAATATTGTGCCGATAATTATTTTACTGCAGCAAACAAGCCAAAGCTGTCTGTTTGAAACTCACTTTAAATCACTGTGCTACTATAATACTAATATGTAGCCCTATATATCCACACAAACAACTTACTTCATAAGGTATAAGAAACAGGAGGAAGTGACATATTTAACCAATGTACTGTACTGGTTCAGGATGAGCTTCATGTAGTATGTGGTGTCAGTAGTTGTAATTATGTGTTAATCTGTATTATTCTTTCAGACAAAGTGAATTTGAAGCTGGAGCCTAAGAAGGAGAAAGACTCCAGGCCACAGTCTAGATCTCAGTCCAAAGCCAGTGCTAAGAAAACATCAAACAGAAGAAGTCCATCAAAGAAGGAGAAGAGTGGTGAGTCGGCTGCAGACGTCTGTCCTCCTGAGCCTGTTGAGAGCCAGGTAGTGGCTCTGTCCTCGGAGGAAGCGAGCGGCAGCGTGGAGCCTCAGCTCGGCATCAACTGTAGCCCAGCACACAAACTGTTTCAGAGGACGCTGAGCCCTGCAGACGTCCTGCACGTCCACAGCTACGCCAAAGGTGACTACGGAGAGGGAGAAGCCCCGCCCAGGGAGGAGAGGAAGAGTGAGAGTAGTGACCACGAGATGGAGAAAGACAACAAGCACGTTAGCAAAGCAGTGAGTGGATGCAGGTGTTACACACACCTAATACTGTTCTTCACATTAGCTGTGTTTTCTGCATCTTTTAGCATCTCAGCAGCAGAAGCTGTGAACACCCGACACTATTGTTAATGTTTTCTTCTTTTGGTTCAGTGCGGTTTATGAAATCTCAGTTTTAAGACTTGAGACTTGAAACCATAGAAGTGATCAGCTCACTGCCTTTCATGTAGTCTTTGGCTTGGTGTTGCTCTCAGGAATGCTAAGATATGTTAGCCCTCATATACGCTCCCAAATATCATGTTGTCTTTAGAGTGTCATAACTCTGCGATAGTTTGAACTAGAGACATGTTGTTTTTTCATGTTCAACTAGAGAATCTGCACTTTCCAACATGCCCCTGTTTGTCTGTGTGAGTCACTTACTTTGGTCGATAAACTAATATGAACAGTTAGAAAAGATATGGATAATCTTACTGGCTGTTTGTCTGGCACATTGCTGCTTTGCCTCTGTATGTTTATCAATCGATTCTCATCCGCCATCTTTGTCATTGCTCTCACAGCCAATCAGATTATCTGATTCAGAGGCATGGCTTGGCTGTGTTGAGGAGAAGTTGGTCTGAGTTTTTAGTAGTGACTGGTCACATCCCTCTGTTTTCTGTCAGGTATTTAGTGCAGCAGAGGCTTTGGAGCTGATTTTTCAATGAGAAGAAAAGAAACGACCATAAATACTACTCACTTTCTATGTTTAAGTTAAGTTTCATTGTTATGGTTTGCAGCTTTTATCTATAAAATAGGAAAAATTCAAGATCCATTTTTTGTTATTTTATGGTCGATTGTCCTCTATTATACTGTACAGAAGTCTTTGAGTGACATATATGATTAGCTGAGGTTGTGTAGCAGTTAGTGAAACTTATGAAAATGACAACTTTATAAGGCAAAACACAGAGATATGAAAAAACAGAAAAGTTTTAATGTGGGTTAGAAGCATTTTTTGGACCATCAACTCCAAAAAAGCAACAGTTAAGCAAACACTTATGTTAACAGAGTGAATGTGGATTTAGAGGACACCATTCACTGTCCAGCTCTTAACCCAAACAACAGAACATCCTTGAATACAAGAGTGTTTTTAAACTGCTGCATTGAGACACTGTAGACAAACTAGAGATAATGACTGCTCACTCTGATGGACCTATGTGGTGCACAAATGCTAAACTACCAGTATGTTTCCACCACAGAGGCTGATGCTAACAGTAGGTGTGTTTCTACAGCAGGTGGCAGAAGAGGTGGCTGAGGATGGAGAGCCAGAGAGTGATCTAGGACAGCTGCCGGGTCACCATCCACTCATCAAGGACGGCATGAGTGATGACGGTCAGTCACATCAACAGTAACAACTTGATATGAATGTCTAATGTATAGAAATGTACTTCAGGTCTCTAATATCCTCTCTCTAGTTGTTACCTGATCTGAATGAGAATGTTAACTATGCTGTTGTGCAGAGGCTCCAGAAGAGGCCCCCCCAGTAGAGGAGGGTGGTCTGGAAGGGGAGAGTTGGGCTAAACCCCTGGCTCACCTGTGGCAGAGCAGACCCCCCAACCTGAAGAAGGAGAGGGAGTACAACCAGCGCATGGGCTCCAAACCTCCATACTGCTCCATCTGCATGTTGTTCCACACATACCAGCAGGTAACTTGCACCTCAGTGGATCCCACTCACCAGTCCTCACCACTCATCTATTGACCTGCACCAGCACACAGAATACACCACACATTACAGAGACCAGCAGGTGCCTCATGGAGAAAAGGAAAAACTGCTGCACACAAATTACAAAATAGACGCCATCATCAGACTTATCTCGGTGGCAATTTATGAGGCAGGAAGAAGGAAAGAGTTGCCTTATGGGAAACATAGGTCCAGTGCTTGTGGAATGTGACCAGGGACCAGAGGTTGGGATATCTTGGCCTCTGTGACTTCAATTTGGACCATTTTGTTATGTATAAAGTAGTAAAACGCTGGAAAACCCCTTCAAATTCAACCCAGTCCATGACTTGAAACTCTTAACTCTCTCTTAGCTCCCTGTCAAGTTACTGGAGCAGTTTGAACTGAAGCTCCAGGCTGTCCACTCCAGCTGTGTATTGGTAGTGAGGTGCCTACAAATACTGAATTCATTCCTTCATATTAATTGGTGGGATTGCTGACAAAGCAAGAAATGGGTGGTATTACTTTTCTCAGTGATATATCTCATCATTTTTGAAATATTCAAAATTTTGTCTGTACGATATTAGTCTTTGTCCAGCGTTGGAAGCTCCATGTATCCGTGTGCTTTGTCTGCTGTCAGACTGAATGTGCCAACAGCGTGGACAGTCCTGTCATGGTGCCTGGGGGGTGGATGCGGACCAAACCTCTGATCCCAGAGATGTGTTTCACCACCACCACAGATGAGGACTCTGAGTGTGAGCAGCAGCCTGTGACACCTCACCTGGAGGAAGATGGAACCAGCCTCCTCATCACCTGCTCTCAGTGCAGTGTCCGCGTCCACACCAGTCAGTACACAAACACCTGAACTGAGAATATTGGTTGCAAATGAGCAGCAACAGCTTTGCAATAACACTGTTGAGGTGCCCGTTCAGAATGTGCCTGTTGGGAGGGACTGTGTGATCAGTCTGTCTTTTTTTGACACTGCTGGAGTTGGCATTGGATTAGAGATGAAATTTGATATCATGATTATAGTGACCAAAATTATCATAGTTATTATTATCATGGTGTTGTAAAAATGTGCTTAAAAGACCAAAAAGTAATAACACACAACCTGAAATCATTTCACCAAGTGAATGTTTGCATTTAAACTTTAAAATAAAAACATGTCCAACACATGTGACACAGAGGGACAGAGGACGAGTAGCAGTACTGGGTTTGCCTGCTGCATGCCCACTCTGTTAACAAGGGAATAGCGAATGTGTTTATTATTGTTGTTATTATTATTATTATTATTATTATTTTCATTTTCCTGCCGTCTTTCAGAGCACAGACACTGTAAACACACCTGTCACCTGTCCAACACAGTGCTGTTAAACCAGAAACACTGCAGCTACACTGCGCTCCAATACTGACAGGAGCACCAACCCGCTTTTATCCAGTTTGCACGACAGCTAGCAGCTCAATGTTTCTCCGCTGTGTGTGTCCTCAGTCCAAACAGAAAGGCAAACTTGTCTGGCAGTGTAAAAGGAGTCAATCGCCCTTTTTAGCCGATTGACCCATGTTATACCTGTTTACTTTGGTGTTAAAAGTTTTTAGAAGGCTGAAAAATCTCCGGAGGAGCACTATTGCCTTCTGCCATGTTGATGCTTTATAGAACCTAAGGTGAGTCAAATTAACCATGGAAATCGACCACAGTTATAGTGATAATTCAAATTTAAACGGTAACACTAACTGTCTGGCATTTTTACTGTGAAACCGGTAACCACATTTCCAGTGTGGAGTGGATGACAGTGTGGAAAGTGCTGTCACAGTTGTGTTCCTCCTTTCTGAAGATCCTGGCATGTGCACGCTTTGAACTGTCCTGGTGCTGTACTGCCCTTCTGTATACTTCAGTGCTTTTCTTTATTTCAAGTAACATGTAGACAAGTGATGTCTAAGAACTGCTCATTCAAAAATCCTCTTCCTTCTCAGTCAACACTTCTTGTCCTCAGTTTGAATTCGACTGGATGAACAGTTGTCAACTGCATCTTTGTGTTGTTATATTACAGGTTGTTATGGTGTGGATCCAGCCAGTGTGAGCAAGGACTGGAAATGTGCGCGCTGCAAGGCTAATGCCATGACTGAGGTCAGTGAACCCTTCATGGTAAATTTATTCCACATGTCGTATGGTCGTTTAATTTGCCTTTTCAGTAATTCACTGGCCAATCTATTTCTCACGGTCAACTGTAATGGTCTGCAAAATATTATGTGTGCTGTTACCAACCTACAGCTCATGTTTTTCACAAATGAAATATTCCTAACTAAGTCAAATGTTCAAAATTCAGAATAAAATCTAACAGCTAATAACGGCTCAAGCACTTTTCCTTCTTTGTTCTTCACACTCAGTTTTTCACTTATAAATCTGGTTAGTAATGTAGGTAAAGTTTTCGTCTTACTGTGATAACACCACTTTTGATGTACCTACAGCTCTTTTACATAGAAAGTCAAATAATCACTGAATGATGCTGCAGTGAACACGTGTATACTTTGGAGCTGAGATATCTCTGCTGACATGCAGAGGCTCATGTAGACAGTTCAATGGATTTAACAATAATTTTAATAATAATAAAATATATAAATAATAAAAATAATTTATAATTTTTTTTATTTTATTATTTACAGAACATATGTGAATGAAAATAAAAACAGTAACCAGTAAGAATAGAATAATTGTGAGAGAATTTATTAAAAGACTAGTTAACTAAATATGTTTTCAGATGTCATTTAAAAATGTTCACAGAGCATCTCTTGCAGCTCTTGGCAGGTTTTCCATAGTTTTAGAGTTAGTCAAAAAAAAAAAAAGCTGCACTGCCTATTTTCTTGTGCATAAAATTGTGTGTATTTAAAATCCTGAGAGCAGAATATCTGAGAGCTGGTGACAGATTTTAAAATGACAGAGAATCTGCAGTTTAGGTCCCAAACCATGAAGAGCTTTAAAAACAAGTAAAAGGACCTTTAAATCTATTCTAAAAGACACTAGGTGCCAGTGGACAGACGTATGTTCCGGCTGGTCCTCGGGGCTCTGAATCAGACCGACTCTGAGTGTGGTGGGTGTGAGGTATCAGCAGCTATGTGTTTAGCCTTCCTGTGTACAGCTCTGTCAAATATATTCAAGTTTTTTTTGTGACATGCCGATCACCTTCCCTGCATGTTAACAGTTTTGGAGAGCATGTTTTAGCCTTTACACTCAAGTTGCTGAACCAAGTTATGTTGAATGATGAGATGCTTTCAACAAGGCTCCTGTATGACATTTCAAGTGTTGGCTATCACCCAACATTCTCAGCTTCCTGATTAAGAACAATCACTGGTTAGCTTTCTGAAAAACACTCTTGAGTTTGCAGCTAGCAATGCCCTTCTGCTCACCGTCGTCGTCTCTGTATGACTGAATGAATGTAATGAACACAGTTCAGCCCCTCACACACAGGGTCAGAGAGAGAGAGATGCAGATGGACTTCTTATGTTGCAACAACAAATACAAAATCTATTTTCCTTCAGCACCGAGAGCAGAACAGATAATGTTGGATGGTTTTTGTAGGGTGGCAGGAATTTGTTGTGAAACACAACGCTGCACAATAATCGATTTCCCTTGATTATCTTGTTTTTATAATCGTTGGAGGCCCAAATTGTAATCGTTCATAAAATTTGATTAAATGCCCAGCCCTAGCCTCTGTCAGTTCTGCAGCTGCTGTGGTTGTAACCGTTGGGTTAGATAGTGGCTGCAGTTAAAGTTGACTTTTTTGTTTGTTACTTAATACAACAATGAAAGAGAGATTTTGTTTTTATTGTTTGTCTGGACAGCTGATTGATGACATGTCCTTTTTGCAGAATTGCTGCTTGTGTTCACTGAGGGGTGGAGCCTTGCAGAAAGCCAACAATAACAAGTAAGTGTCTTCAGGCATCAGGGAAATGAAACTGTTTTAGTAATTGTGCACTTAATCCTCAAAATGGATCATATTTAGTTATTCTGACCAAACTGGTGTAAGGTGCAAAGTTGAGTCATGATCCAACTGATTATGTAACTGTAGGGATGAACAGGATGTGGCCAATATACAGTGGTATCTGATGAATAATAAACATGAATTTACTGATATGTTTCCGGGGAGCAGAGAAAATGAAACTTGAGGTGATACTTCACTCAAATTTACTACTTATAGATATTGGTCACACATGAAAGAGATATTTATTGTTATTGGAACTGACATTTGTCATACTAATTCGGAACACTGATCTTTTTGGCTACTTGCCAAATGGATGACGATGAAAATTACAACCACACTAGCAAAGAGTATTGGTTATAACTCATCAAATATCAGTTATGTTTGCACTAGGTCAGGCCCAGCATGTTGCCATGGTTACAGATTTAACACTCACTAACAATCAGCTATCAGTCAGAGGGAATGATTCAGCTCGTCAGACATTTCCTTAATGTCAGTATGGTAGCACAGAGAGCCACCAAGGCTGAAACATCACACATCAGGGAGGCAGTGGAAGAACAATCAGCTGATCACACAGTCTTTGAGGACTTTCATTTGCGTATTAGCAGAAAACAAAGCTATACAACATTATACCTCTAAAAAAACCCAAACTAGCTTCCTGTTGTCGTCTGCCTGTAAAACTGGACTCACTGGGAGCTGTAGTCCTGAACTCACTATGCTCCTCTGCTCCTGTCCGAACCAAACGTAGTTCACGGGGGAGGCGGACGTGAGGGAGGTGATGGTTATACAAAACCAGAGTATGATCACCATGACACAGCGATCTTGATTTCTCTCCCTCTTGCTCTCTTTTAATCCCTCCCTCTCTCGCCCTCACAGCGCATTTATCAGCCCAGCCCACCAAGAATCTTCCTGGGCCTCCCGATTAAAAATTCAAAGTCGCAGTAAATGGTCTGGATGAACATGTTGTTCCCTGGCCGATGCTCCATCCCTCCACCAAGTTTGGTACAAATCAGTACAGGACTGTTTGTGGAATCCTGCTGACAAATAATCAAACAGACATGGGTGGATAAATAACACAAAGATTGTTCACGAGTCCCAAATTTCAGGTCTGAGTTGAGTCTCAAGTTAGTATGTGTGCGACTTAAAGCTCCATATTTTCCTCTTCCCCTGTGTTTTCTTTGAAGTGTTGATCCATCAGAAGATATATCTGTGGTTTTAAGAACCAAAAACCATCGCAGTGTAGTTTAACATCTCCTCTCTCAGGCTTCTCTCTGGAGCTCCAGTAACAACAGGTCGGTGAGCCAATCAGAAGAGAGGAGGCTCTGAGCCTCTCTTCTGATTGGCTGACTGTTTTCTGAGTGATCAGGTGGGCGGGGGCTTGGGGCGTGGCTTGGAGCTGTGACATCTATCTTTTTATATTTTATAAGTGTGACTTGAGTCAAAGTCTCAGTGTCTTGATCCATCAGTCCGATCATAGTTAAACATTTTCAGAGGTGAATGAAATTGATGTAATTCCCCAAACCATAAAATGAAGCATGAGAATAAATAATATCACTATACTGGCCAACACTGTGAGTGTGTACTATTCAGTTTCACATTGATCTAGAAAATGGACAGAACAGGCAGCTTCCTGCTTGATAAAGGCAACATATCGTGTGTGTGTGTTGCAGGTGGGTACATGTGCTCTGTGCAGTGGCTGTACTCGAGGCGCGCTTTGTCAACATCACTGACAGAAGTCCTGTGGATTTAAGTGGAATCCCTTTGCAGAGATTTAAACTGGTGAGTTCAAATATCACTTACATGTGTGGGAGTGGATAAACTACTGTTACATTCTCTGTTAATGGCTGCGTCTCAAATAACAGCTAACACCAACAAATAAAGACTGATAGCTAATAAAGATCCAAAATTGAATATCTTGATACAGTTCGGCCCAAATATCACGATATGATATTTTAGAATTTTATTGTTGTATATTTTTATTTTATGTTTCAGGTATAAACAATGCTGCCAAAGTTTTATTTGTCACATGCCAAAAAAAGATAAGATACTATGAATTTTACAATATTCAATATTATCAAATACGAGCCCAAACCTAATGATAGATTCAAGGTTCTGTACATTTACACATTACTGACTCATCAGAATAACAGAATCGTGTCTCTCTTTAACAGAAATATTGTTTTCTTTTTTAGAACTATTAAATTAGCATCCATGAAACTTAACATTTCCTACAGATCCATTTAAAGACCAGCAGGAGAACATGGAATGAAGTACTTGAAACTGCTGCGTTAATTTGAAATGCCTAAACCATGAATTGTTGAGCTTCATAGACAGTGGTTTAACAAGCAGCTAAAGGCAACAGGAAATAATTAGCAAATTAAAACAAGACCTTTTATAAATCAGATGATCAATGCTGCATCAGAGCAAACTGAGGACAGACTGGAGACTGAAGGATTAACCAGCCATCAGTACTACAAGATGTAAAGTTATAAAGTGTAGGATTCAGCTGCACTTGAACCACTTCATCTTTTCGCTGGTTCATTTCAAATCTGCTGCAGTTTCCTGAGCCCCGGCTCCTCTGGTTTTATCTGTGACAGAAATGTTACTACTGTAAGAAGCGGATGAAGAAGGCGTCTGGCTGCTGTGTGCAGTGCTCTCATGGCCGCTGTCCCACTGCCTACCACCCCACCTGTGCACAGGCAGCAGGAGTCCTCATGCAGCCGGATGAGTGGCCCTTTGTGGTGCACGTCACCTGCTGTCGACACAAAGGCCCCACTCAGATCGAGGTAAGGAGCCGCTGTGATCTGATACCATCTTCTTCAAGGATTTACTGTAGACTACACTATTACATTAAAATGCCCCAAATGTCAGAGAATCCTGAGGCAGTTTCCACTAAGCTATAGTGAGTAATGAAAATGTGATTTCCTGCCTCTCCTGTGACAGCGCAATAAAGCAGCCATGCACGAGCTGACTGTGGGACAGAAGGTGATATGCAAGCACAAGAACGGCCGCTACTACCAGTGTGACGTGGTGCAGCTGTCTAAAGAAACGTTCTACGAGGTCAACTTTGATGATGGTTCCTTCAGCGACAATCTCTTCCCGGAGGACATTGTGGTAAGTTTCCCTGGTTTATCTCTGTCGTCATATCTAAAAGAAACAAATTTAAAAATGAAGTAATAAAAATTTAAAGGACATCAACCCCTATGTAGTTGTCTCCATTTATATTTACATCCCTGGGCATCTATATATTCATCTACAATCATTTTTTCTGCAGCTCATGAACATGTAGTGTACAGCACTGACTCCACCTCACATCTTGTAGCATTGTCTTAACAATGTTGTGACGTGTCAGTGGGCTTCATATAGCTCAGTCCCACAAAGAAACAGACATTTATTTGATGGGCTCAAAACTTCCTCTGTCGTCTTGATAACTTCAGTGTAATGTCCGTCTCCACAGTATCAAACTCAATTGTCACAGTCTTGCAGCCTTTCAAAGTGAAAAAACATCCAAGACCTCTTGTTTCCTGTTAAGAATATCTAACATGGGTAAAAGAAGAACCGCATGGATTTCATTAGAGTACGAAAACATTATTTCTGTTACAAACAGAAGCTATTCTCAGAAGAGTGGTGAGTGTGACACGACTCTGTGGTTTTATTGATGAACTAGTGCTGTGGAGATGGAAATGTGGGCTGTTGTAACAAGCTGCAGGTAATTCCACACCTCTTGGTGCTTTTTGCCTTTATTAGTAAACAACTTTTATTTATTTGAATACTACGGTGGCCCTGAGAGCTCAACACAGCGCAACTTAACACATGCAAATAGACCAGTGGTTGCCAACCTGTGGGCCTCCAAGGTATTGCAAATCTGACAAATCATTTTCAAAACAGTGCAGTTTTGATGAAAAAATTAATTATAAAGAAATAAAAATATAAATCATAATAGAAATATACCCTATATATTGAACTTGTTGTATCGCACAATGCATCATGAAAAGCAGCCCACAACTGATGGTCACTAACAAAGTAATATATACCATCATGCATTGCGCTGACACTGAAAGAAAAACGAAGCACAGAAAGTTACTGAAAATGTTTGTTCATCTTATCCATTCACAACGGGAGAAAAAGTTTTTCAGTCCATCATAACATTATTCACGTGATATAAATATCTCTGCCTGTGTTCAGTGTGCTAAGAATTCTACAATGTTTGATTTCTGTGTTAGAGCCGAGACTGTGCTCAGCTTGGACCCCCACCTCAGGGTGAAGTGGTTCAGGTGCGCTGGACCGACGGCCTGGTGTACGGGGCCAAGTTTGTGGCAGCTCATGTCATCCAAATGTACCTGGTAAGAATTGATGTATTTTGTGTGCGTTTTATGTCACATAATCAGGTTTACTTAACTGTGACTAATAGCACAATTGGTAACCTAAGGAATATAACTAAACCAAATAACACTGAAGTGATTGAAAAAAATAATGAATGATGGAAGCACCTACACCGACAATGGCTTTACTCTATTGTGTTGTAGATTTCACTTTAAATGGATAAAATCAATCTACATTCAGAAACCCATAATGACCAAATGAAAACATGTTTTTAGAAATGTTTGCAAATTTATTAAAAATTTGAAACTGAAATCTTCTCATTCATTAAAGTCTTCAGACCCTTACCTCAGATGTTCTTCCTGACAGATTGATGGGAAGTGTCTGTGAACTCTTCTTCAGGTCCCTCCATATTTGTCCTCTGGGGACTAGGTCTGAACTTAGGGCCAGCCTTTTTCAAAGTGTGAGGCCAGAGAACCTCATGGGAGGGGCAGTGTGAGAAAAAATAACTAGAAAAAGATAACTGTAAACATCTGGTAAGCTAAACTCAGCTATGCATGTGGCAAAATGGGTCAATTTTTAGTAGCTACAGTGAGAGAGGAGACAGAGTCAGGGCAGTTAGAAAATGGAGGAAGTACAATCTACGTTTATTCCTTTCTCAGTGCATCCCCGCATCAACCACCTGTACGAATCAACGACGCAGGGCTCTGTCTTACACCCGGTGCAAAGCGGTGCAAGGTACAACATAAGTGTTTTTGTTAGTTTCAGACCGACTCAGTTTTCATTTTCCTGTCCAGTGCCCATGTTGTTTAGATAGAAAATACACTTGTGGTCTGGTCTGAAGTCAGTGGCGCAGTATTTCACTTATTTTAAGGAGCATTATCAAGAGAGTAATATGCCCCTACACAGACGGGCGCACAACGTGCATGCACTCTGCTTGTTACAGGCAGAGTGAGCTGAAAATGAGCTTTGGATGTTTGGTTTCATACTGTCACTCTAATCTATGTCCAGCCACAGTTTGATCACTGAGGTCTACAGGAGTTCCTTAGACTTCATGACTTGGTAATTGTCCTGTCCTGCAGTGTGAATTGTGGGACAGGTTTCTGCCTTTCTAAACTACGTCCAATCAATACAGTTTGCCACAGGTGGGCCTGAATACTTCTGTAAATGAGAGATTTTAATTTTTAATACAAAAAGACATGTTTTCATTTTGTCAAGGAGTATTGAGAGTAGACTGATGGGGGGAAAAATGAAATTTACAAGTGCAAAAAGTGAAGGGATCTGAATATTCTCTGAAGCCACTGTTTCTAATGGCTTTCATAGATTTATATATCAGTCCCTCTTTTTGAAAGTATTGGGTTTTGGAATTGACCATTGCTTTTAGGGGTTTTCTCAGGAATTCATTGTAAACTAGATTGCAGTATTTGATCTACAGGTGTAGCGTTTGTCACTTGTGGTGGCCTTGCAGTTTAAGAGGGCATTTGACATAAATCAGCCCTGTTAAAACGGCATGGTGGAGTGGGGGTGTTGTTTCACGTATTGCTGAGACAATGAAACAGGACCCAGGCAGTGATGAGTTCAAAGGCTTATCAAATCCAGAATACTGAATTGCAGATAAAAATCAATAATTGAATCTTAATCTGGATGGTCCTGAGGTGAAGTGTAGAACTATAGCGTTCATGTTAGTTTGATCGGCCAGTTCAGAGCCTCGCCAGATGTGTTCCCAGATCACCCCGTGGATGTTTTAGTCCTCTGTGTTGATCCCTACTGCATCAGCAGCTGTTGAATGTCTGAATGTGGCCTAGGGCGGGCACATCACAATCAAAGACATGTCATCTAGAGCTGAATCCACCAAGAGGATGAGGACTTGGTCCTTCTAAATTAAAACTGGGGAACTAAGGAACTAAAAAAACAGAACTGAGGGTTGGGGTCTGAAGAGATGATTTGGTTTGATATGCAGCCTAGTCACACATCTGTCGTTCCCCAACACATTGAATTTGAGGTAACATTTGAATATTACATGAAGCGATCAAACAGGTGAAAGGACAGTCAGTGTCGACCTGAGCTGCTTCTGGCAGCTGCTGTTTGTCTGTGTAACAATAGAACAGACTCAGTTTCTTCACAGTCTTTTCAATGTCCTGATGATGATGGTTAATGATGATGAGCAAAAAGATGAAGTATCTCCTTATTTGTGAAACGTCTGCTAAAGTAGAACTTCACAGGATGCTCCATGTTCCTCTTATTAAAGCTTCTGATGTTTCCCTTCTCCAACAACACGCAACCTAAAATTATGACTTTATTCTGGAAATGTCAGATTTTCTTCCTCAGCATGACCCTTGTACTAGTAGCTTTTGACAAGGACATCAGAGCTCAGTTTAACATGGTGTCTATGAGTCAATGTGAGACAAGTCATGCATTGAAATTTGTACAGATTACAATGATAGATCATAATTAATAATGTAATATGTAATAATAATGATGATGTTAAAGAGCAAGGATCTCAATAGTGTGATTACTTTCAGGAATAGCAAAATAAAGATTTGGATCACTGCTGACAGCAGTCATACTAATAAGTATGACAGATTGTAATATAAGGGCACATGACAAATTACAGGATACATTAATTTCATTTGAGTAGGTTCACATCAAACCTCTCAAGTCCTGTCCAAGCAAAGTCACTGTAGTTGTGTGAAGGACAGACTGAGGCTGAATGTTTCCTTATATTAAAAAAAAATGATACACAATATAAGTTGGTTTGATAATGACCTCAGGTGAGGATCTGTGCAGTCCAGCTCAGTTGTGTTTGTGCTTCTCTTCTGGTTGCAGGTGGAATTTGAGGATGGGTCACAGCTAACAGCCAAGAGAGATGATGTCTACACTCTGGATGAGGAACTCCCCAAGAGGGTCAAGTCCAGACTGGCAAGTACAACCCAAACCACACACATGTCCTCACCTGATATGTTTTGTCTGATCCTGTGGGCTCAGGTAATAAAGTCAGGATGTGTGAATCCAGTGACACATTAAAGGATGTGGCGGTGTTGTCATGCAGCCTTGTGTTTGTCTCTGCAGTCCAAAGCATCAGACATGAGGTTTGATGGGATCTTTGAAGAGAAGGAGATCATCCAGGAGTCAAAGAGACAGAGAGTGATCAACTCGCGTTACAGGGGGGACTACATAGAGCCTGTGATTTACAGAGCCATCATGGAGTAGCCTTCACTTCCTGTCTGCTCACCCAGCCACACACCAGCAGCAGCAGCAGCAGCACTGACAGACTGAACTGTGCTCACTGTACCTTAACCTAGCAGCTAGCCACTGAGAGAGTGTAGCTCCAGATGACTTCCTTCAGCACCTGCTTCGGACTGTTTTTTATTTTCTACTCCTCATTCATCTTTGTTAGGACAGTTCTGTCTGCTTTGTTAGTTTGACTGTGAAAAAGGAAACAGCAGTATTGTTATTTGAGTTGTTCCATAGGACTCCACACACAGTGCAGCGCGCTGACCTGCAGCCTGGCAGTATGTAACAGTAGGAAGCAATATAAACATGACATTCAATAAAGTAGCATTGTGACAGTGAGGCACCAATAAAGAAGACGAGGCAGGTGTTAAACTTGATGTGAAACAGCTCTTTACTAAACAGTTCAGGTGCATATCTGAGCTTAAAGGATATATATTTGATTTCTTTCCTGCTGCCATCAGTGCCTATCACACACAACCCAACAGCTGTCAAAGTTTTCATTCATATTTACAATTTGTAAATGCTGAACTGATTCTTTTAAATGAATAACCAAATTGTCACCTCCACATTCTGAGATTTCACTCATTTGCCCAAATTATTAAAGGACCAGAGTTTAGTAGCCTAACACCCCTCCCCTCCCCCCTCCCTCTACAGTTGCCTTCAGGTGTTGTTGACATGCTCCCTGTGTAGACATGAAGGACTCATTCTAAACTAATGGAAACACAGTGATTCTTAGTTTCAGGTGATAAACATAATTCTGAATATTATATTCCAATAGATCATTTTCAATCTTACACACTGTTCCTTTGAGTGTATGATTTACTAAATTGTGATGAAAGTATGAAAATGTTTAGGGTTGCAACTAATACTTACTTTGTTTATCAGTTAATCTGCCAATTGATGGACTGATCATTTTGTCTATACAGTGTCAGAAATAAGTGAAAACTTATCATCACAGTTTCATCACAGCATGAGTATTTTTTCTGATTGTTCTGTTTTTATTCAGGTTAATCGTTTAGTTGACTAATCATTTCAACTCTAGAAATGTTAAACCTGATACCCGCCCGGCTTCATGGGCTCTATTGAGTTCTGCCATGCTGATTTGTTTGGCAATATGCACCATATGAACATAATATAAACAACAATAATTAAACAAAAATTAAAGCCTTACAACTACATATTGACTTAGGGCCACTGTGCAGAGCCCAATATTACAGAATGGGACCCAATCTCCTTATAGTACTATAGTGGAGCAGGGGCCACTGGGGGTCTGGCACTTTGTCTAGTTGGTAATCAGGCCTTCATCCAAACCTGACCCAAGACCTGGAGCTCAATGTCATTCATTACTGTCAGACGTCAGGGGAAACTGATCGTTGCTTATCTAACACATAGACGTCACACTGACGAAGAACCAGACCCAACACAAGCTCCACATGTTAAAGGCCTGTATACAACCTGAAAGGTATAGAACAGGTGAGGTCACAACATGTATTTTATAATTCTTTTATACATTTTTATTGATTTGAAGGAGCCACTCACTGACAGTCAGACTTTTTACAGACAGAAATTAGACAACATTACACTGGTATCCTTTGATTAAAGGAATACTTCACCCAGAAGGTTTGTATCAGTCAGCTACTGGAGGGATGCACAGGATGTTTCAGCATGTGATTCTTCATTAAAAACTAAAGTGGCAGCCATTTCTTGAAATACAGAAGCTGCGAAAGGCCATACTCACTCTCTAATCCATTATCTTGAGAAAAAAAGCTTATCTCTTATCTCAAGAAAAATATTTAAGTGTGGCCTTTCTCAGCTTCCATATGAAGACAATGAAGTTAGTTAGATTATTTTTAACAGTACTGGGTACAGCTTGAAGTTTTTTTTTTAAATTAAAGATTTAAATTAATTTTTAACTTTTAGATTTTGACATTTTTTTACGATTTTTGCAGATTTGTGCATGAAACATAAAAGTCCAAAGTTTTAAAATGTTTTCTAAACACAAAGTAGCTGCACATGAACAGTGTTTAAATGACAGGAACAGCCCAGTGCAGGACTGGCTGAGTAACAGCAGTGTGACGGACACAATCTGATTTCAAAGGTCCACTTTCTCCCTCTTGGCTTTTAACTGCAGCCCACTGAGCACATGAGTTGAAGTTTTAGAAGTTTTTACCTCAGAACAGTTTTTAATTAAGAATCTCCAGCAACTTCAGAGTATAAACTCTGACCGCCATCAGTCCAGACGACGTGGTTGTAACAGAAGTGATGGAGTATATGGATGAAGTAATTCTTTGAGTGGAAGCAATGCCATTGAACCCACTGATTATTTCTCCTCTTTAACTGTAACTATTAACTGCATTCCTTCACATTTGAATATGACATTTAAATATGGCTTTTACATGCTGACTTGTTTTTATCAGCTTATTTATTATTACGGTGCTTTAAGAAAGTAATGGAGTCAGCAGTGACGCTGCAGAGGTTGATGATGTATGTTCTATTTTTTCTACAGTATATAGATGAATTTTAAAGAGTCCATTCAGATTTTTAATGCGCTTTCTCTCCCCAGTCGTTTCCTCAGTCTTCTACTGAAAGTTGTACATTGCACTTTTTTTTATTTAAGTCCAGTTTGTGAGGATGTTTGAATAGTTGTGCGTTGCCATTGCTAATTTGTTAAAGGCCTGTTTCAGAATGTTAATTGTACATTTATAAAATGTCTTACAGATTGTGCGCCCCTCCCTGATTGATCACATTGCACTTGTCACTGGGGGCCTTCAGTGTCATCCTTTGAACTTGTTCTTATTGTGCTGTGAGACTGCAGACTTCACACACCCTGCTCTCATCAGTCCAGTGGAGAAGGACTTTATTTTATTCATAAAGTATCAACAGAGATGTACATGGGGAGGGGGTATTTTGTATTCTATTTTATTGCGTTGTTTTGTACAACATGTTTTATGTGTATTTTCACAGAGACCTGTGAAGTGTAAATGTCACGTAGTCTATTTTAAGATGTTACCTGTCGACACAGGAGACGAGCTGAGGCCATCACTGTCGTCTCCTTCTGAAGAGAAATGACTTCCAGATTATCATTCAAACATTTTGTAAAATTCATTTTTGTTTCAGTAAAGAAATTTGCTTCATTGCTACCTGTCTGTCTTCATTCCACATTTATTCATATTTATATTGCATGCTTCCTAATAACATCCTTTATACAAGGTTTACAGGTTGTAATTAAGTTACAAACCAAGTAAGTAACTGAGACATTTGTAGGAGCCATGAATGAATTTTGCAGTAATATTAAGGTTTGTGACATTTTATATTGTTATTGGGAGGGTATTGTTATTGGTTAGTGTTACATTCCCTAATGAAGAACCAGGGGATGAGGGGAAGAAACAAACATAAGAAGTGTCCTGGGAGGAAAGAAAGAAAGATCAAGAGGCAAAACAATGTGTAAGGAAAACCAAGGAATTTTATTATTAAACTAAATCAGTGCACAAGGAAACTTGTGGAGCAAAGCGTTGTTTGTAACTAGAACACAATAAACAACCAGGGCTTTTACAGTATACTTAGCTTCTTAATGGAGGGTCAAAAAACAAAAGAAAACACAGGAATCGAAGCACCATCCGTCACAGCAAGGAGTACAACAGCACACAGCTCTCAAGCTGCCACACACTGGCCCACTGGCACTGACTGCGCCCCCTCCCTCCACTACTCCACTGCAGGACAGAGAGAGAGAGAGCAGCAACACTTTAACACTCCGAGGGTCATAACAATCATTTATTATTTTGTGATCACGGTGATTATTGAGAGAGTTGAGTCACCTGGATGTGGGTGGTAACACCTGTTCACCTGTGTGTTGTTTGTTCACTACCACTTTCTTCTGGTCGCTGTGATTATTTTGATTATAATTTTGTGCATGTTAAAAATAGGTTTTTCATGACTAAAAATTACGACAGTGGAGCAAAGTCAAATTCTTACACCTTACATCCTTATGTATTACATAAGTGGTGGTTAAGCACCCTCTGGTTTAACAAGTTCTAACAGGTTCCTCTGCATCAGCGTGGGAACAGAGGAACAGAATGTAAGCGCTGTGGGACATAGAGTCCTGTTCTCTTGGTAAGACAGAAATATGTGGAGCAGAGATCCAGGACAGTTTGAGGTTAGTTAACTGCTGTGGTGTTCCTGATGAGGGTGTGCTGTAAACTCAAGTGTAACTAGTGTATTCAACATGTGTTCAGGGAAATGAAAGTATGTTCTGAATGGAGAAAGGTTGGCTCCACAGTGCTGTGTTTCTGAAGTTAGACCTGCAGGTCTAAATGTAAATGTTAACATTGGTATTTGTTGCACACTTGGACACAAAGGGACTTTGAATTCTGCACAAGTTTAGAATAATTCCTTTCCTTTGTTTCTTTGTGGAAATACAGAAACACAAACATGGCCGCAGGCCGTCTGGGTCTATACTGAGCGACCCGTGTGTCCTCCTGCCTCTCATCCAAAGGACCCCTAAGCTGCACAAAATGCCTGTGTGAGTTTTCATTGTAACCATAAATTAATCTACTAAAAATATTACACATGAAAATATATCAGGTGAATATTAAGTGAATATTCAGCTTATGAATGAACCAAATAATTACCCAAAACAATGAAAAATAACATGGGGGCTGTCTACTGTCCATTAACATACCCAACATACAGATATATGTCACTCATCCAAAACATGATGCTGAGCTCCAGCTCAACTAATTATACAGAAATAAAGATAATTATGATCTATTATGGCTCAGTTATCGACACATTATAACATTATACTAAATGAATGAGCAGATTTGGAAACACAGTGACATCGTTACAATGAAGTCTGACAGGTGAAGAAACACAACAAAAACTTTACTGAGTTTATCAAGTGTTGATAATAATAATCTATTCTCACACGCTGTCCTCAGTTCTGGGTCAGGACAGAGTTGGACCAGTTCATGTGTGATGGTTCAGAATCTGCCTTGATCTTCTCTTTGGGTTCGAACCACGGGCCTGGGGCCTTTCTGTGTGGAGTTTGCATCTTCTCCCTGTTCTCCCTGAGCCTGCATGGGTTCTCTCTGAGATTCCTCCTACAGTGCAGACACATGCAGGTTTGTTTAACTGGTGACTGTAAAGTGCCCGTAGGTGTGAACATGAGTGTGACTGATTGTTTGTCTTTATATGTCAGCCCTGTGATAGACCGGTGACCTGTCCAGGGTGTACCCCGCCTTTGGCCAATGTCAGGTGGGATTGGCTCCAGCCCCCTGCAACCCTATGAGGATAATGGATGGATGAATGGATGGATGGATGTCGAATATGTGGTTTGTTTACAACCTGTCTGACCTCTTTAGTGTCAGACCTTTGTTGTGTTTCTTTTCTTTAGTTCTTTAGTTGTTTTGTTTTGTGACTTCTTCTTTTAGCAAACCATTACTTTTGTATCCAGCAGACACAATGCAACATTATCATTCATTTCTTTCTGTACCCTTGATGAATGTAGGTCCAACAGTGTCTTTTCCTTTAGCTCTATTTGGTTTGCACCAGTTCCTGAAAGAAGATATCTGTTGTTCCACTTAATCAGCTGTGAGCATGGTAGCATACAATGGGTTTATTAGCACTGTCTTCTGAGAGCAGCTTCCTGTTGATGAGAACAGAGGGGTGAATGGTCGCTGTACGCAGTACAGAACTTACCCTGGAGGGTATATGAATGACAACACCTGGAAAAATTCATTTTCATTTTCTGTTTGGTAGAAGAGTGAGGCATGTGTGAGACAGACAATAAATTACATATCAATGAAGAGCCACATCCACAGCAGGAGGTTAGTTTTAAGACAAAGTGAATCAAAGAGAGAGCACATGAGGACAGACTCACTTCCACCCAGCTGACCTGCTTTCATAGCCAGGAACAACTTTCCAGAGCAACAACATGTCTCAAGCTCTCCTCCTCATCTTTTCTCCTTACTCTCCACACACTGCTCAATTCTACACATCTGTCATTTACAAAAATGTTACTGGGAAATATAAAATCATAAAATCGACTTCCCAGCACCATGCAGACATCATTCTGAATCAGAATATTGTCTGTTTATTGAAGCAGGTTCTGTCTTAACACATGATCTACATTATTTATTGTTGGTACTGTTGGAGCCGAGGAACTTGAGCGATGCCAGGATTTAATTTCTGAAACTCAGTCCCAAAGCAGAGGGAGTACAGTGTACACACAAACTGAAGCTATGCTATGGATTTTTGAGAAAAAAGCCTGTTGTAGGGTTGGGGTTGTGGTTCATTATTCAAAGTATAACCACTTCCCATCTTATGCTTCAAATCAGTGTTCAGATTTGTAATATTTAGCCTGGACCAAAGTATTTTCTGAATGTTAACATTGTTGCCTGAACATAACCATAAAACAATAACCATGCTTCAATTGCCACATGTGGATATTGTCGGGAAAAGAGATGAAATGTGAACATTTTGCAAATTTGCTGGTTTGATCATTTCACACTTTCTCTTTAAGTTGGCACTGAGGGACAGTGAACCGAACTGGAAACACTGGACATACAATTATCCTATACAACTGATCAGTAGTGTAGTAGTAGTTTAGTAGCAGTGTAGTAGTAGTGTAGTAGTGTCGTAGTAGTAGTGTAGTTGTGCAGTAGTAGTGGAGTAGTAGTAGTGTAGTTGTGGTGTAGTCATGTTATAGTAGTGGTGGTGTAGTAGTAGTGGAGTAGTGGTGTTGTAGAAGTGTAGTAGTAGTGTAGTCATGGTGTAGTTATGGCGTAGTAGTGTAGTAGTAGTAGTAGTAGTAGTAGTAGTAGTAGTAAAGTGGTGTAGTAGCATTAGTGTAGTAGTAGTAGTAGTAGTGAAGTAGTGGTGTAGTAGTGTAGTAGTAGTATTAGTAATAGTAGTAGTAGTAGTTGTAGTGAAGTAGTGGTGTAGTAGTGTAGTAGTAGTAGTAGTAGTAGTAGTAGTGATGTAGTAGTGTAGTAGTAGTAGTAGTAGTAGTAGTAGTAGTGGTGTAGTAGTGTAGTAGTAGTATTAGTAGTAGTAGTAGTAGTAGTTGTAGGGAAGTAGCGTTGTAGTAGAGTAGTAGTAGTATTAGTAGTAGTAGTAGTAGTAGTAGTAGTGAAGTAGTGGTGTAGTAGTGTAATAGTGTAGTAGTAGTGCAGTGCTGGGAACAGGAGTGGAGCTCACAGGCCAGTAAATCTGAACAATGTTTTCAAGATCGGTGCCAACACAGACTATAATTATAATTATATAGACTATAATTATAATTCATGTCCCCATACCTGCAACAGTGAGAGCAATTACAAGAAATGTTACACTGTGGGTGTGTACTGTAACACCAGCTGGGTGTGTACTGTAACACCAGCTGCAGTGTATGTCTCTAAATGGACATCTACCGGAGCTCATGTATTTAAGTTCAGACCTGTTTCTCATTGGGACAGACAGGATCACAGCATCTGATTCTACTGACATCAACACATTTCACTGTGGTGAGTGTCTTGTGTTCTTTTTGTTTAAAGTATCTTGATGTCTGTTATTAATTTACAGAACACATCATTTTCTTAAGCTTATTATTTGTAGCATCTGGGCTTGGCTCTTGTTAAAGAAACAACACAAGTGGAGTCTTGGAATATATTCTTTTGATTAATGAAGTAAAAATATGTTTAAATGTTATTTAAAAATGTAATTTTTGAATTTCGAAATTCCGATTAATTAAATTTCATCTGACTTGACGCTCTGTATATACAGATTGAAAAGCCCAAGATATTTTTTAACACCAAACATAATCTGATGAAATGAGATTTCTTTTTTCAGAATTTGCTGTGTTGACACTAGATAATATGCATGTTGAATAATAGATTACCATGTCATTTTTCAGTATGCAGATTGCTGTTGTTGTTGTAGAGTTTATTTCCAGAAAAACAGTGATCATGATAAAAACTATTAAGTTCTCTACTCAAGATTCTGTCACATAATCATCTTGAAATCTGATTATGTGTTGTTCACCAGAGAGCTACCAGCCAACAAAACAAGAATGCCACCCCCCAGGGTAACCAGGATCTCGCACAGCCACACACCAAACAGGAGCATGTATGGCCATACACCAAATAGGGGCCCACACAACAAGCCAACCAGCTGCCTGTCAAATAACAGAACACCCTGGAGATCGACCCAACCAACAAGACCAGTCATCTGCATGCAATCTCAGAGAACAGCCAGGAACCAAAACCAAAAATCAACCAACAACCCTCCACCCAGAAAATCATCCTCAAGCTCATTCCAAAGACCAAACAGCTGCATGCGACCCCTTGGAACAGCTGCAAAGCTGCCAACCTATAAAGCAAGATGTAACCCACCAGCTCACCGACGAGACAACCTGTTAATGCACATTGACCACATGCGGAGCCTGCGTAAATAAGCCTACACACCCACAAAACAACCAGAAGCCTAATTTTTCTGAAAAGAGAGGTAAATATGAAAGGGTATTTTAATGTTGTTGAGTGGTCATATTCTTTACTTGGTGATCACACTTTATTTTAACCTTTGAACCTTTTACATATGTTTGTTTTATATTTTTAATCTCATTTTAATTTAATCTTCTGAGAATGTTTCAGCAGTTTCCAAACTGAAGAGGGCTCTCAGTGTTACAAAGGTGTGAGGGTCAAATTTCTGAGGCAGTTGGTGATTGCTTCATATAATAGGGGAGCTTAGAGCTAAGTTAGTTAGTTACTACATCTTAAAGGACACTAGAAATTGACCCCCAAGAGACTTTCTCTCATTCCCAGAAGACTGGTTGGGCAGCCTCTACAGGTGGTTTAAAACCCCACTGGCTGGCTCCAACACAAGCATCAGAGAAACACCACATATGGGAATTGACTAGTCACTGATTAATGTACTGATTGTATTTTGCCTGATTTTGATTTTAACTATGTTCTCAATTGTTTTTGATTCATTTATTGTAATTCTTGGTTAAGGTAGATATTACTTCACACACATTTTTAATTGACACTTATTTAGTATAAGATAATGATTATTCTTTATGTTTGATTTGTTTTTTTGTTCTTTTATTTGATGATCATGTTATACCTTGATTGTGTCATTGTATACAATATCAACCAGAGAGGTTCAGGAGATCCTTTGTTCCCACTGCCATCAGGCTATACAACACCTCAGCCAAAGGATGTGGACTCATTTAATTATTATTGTTTATTTATTAATAACTGTTTTTATTATTATAAACAATGAGCAAATGGACACATGAATTTCCCCTAGGGGATAAATAAAGTATCTATCTATCTATCTATCTATCTATCTATCTATCTATCTATCTATCTATCTATCTATCTATCTATCTATCTATCTATCTATCTATCTATCTATCTATTCTCTTGTGAACATTTGAATTTATAGGCAGAAGTTCTAATTGGTTCATCACAGTGTCTCTTCATTCCACTTTCGTTAGGAGATGTTTTGCCTGCGACTGCCCCTTTGTGAAGTACTCATGTACTTCTATGTACACTCTGGATGTGTTGTGATTTACAGTTGATGTATGTATGGACTTCAAATTCAATAAGCTGGTGTGGCTTTTGACATTTTCATCTGATATGGTTTTATTGTCAAGCATTGTAGCACAACAGATACCTGCATATTTCAGGGAAATCTTTCAAATGTGGATACAAGTACTAAACTTGGTACAAATCCTCCTTGTGTATTACTCTTTGGATAAAACAAGCCACTTAAAAATTCAAGATGGTCGCCATTTCTGGCAAGAAAATTTAATTTTTTGCAATAAGTTCACTCACAATTTTCCTATATGAATGGTGTAGGTGTCAAATAACATAGAAGGTGAAATTTAATACACTGTAAAAAATTTAACTTGCATATGGGTATGTTTCAGCATATATATATAAGCAAATTCAGAAAAGTTTCATAATAAAATTATGACTTTGTGTTGATTTATGCATTCAAAAATAAAGAGATTTTTTTTTCACCAAAAATTCTGATTCATTTTGCATAATATTTTTCTTTTAAATGGGAAAACCATAAAATGGTTCTTTAATATTAAGATATTAGGATGTTTCTTGTTTGGTGATAATGTTTGTGGTAAGCTCTAAATGTTGCCTAATATTATTATCAAATCATGCCTAACATTATCAACTGCTTGCTCTGTGAATGTGACGGTATTAGGTGGTAATTCAGGTTTATTTTATGTCGCTAGTGCAGTGTATTTATTGTGGCTGATTTTGAAGAAAAAAAAAACAAAATAAAATGAATTTCCTGGAAGCTCAACATGACAGTCCCACTGCTAGCAAGCTAGTTAGCTAACACTCTGAGAGAGACACACTGAGGTAAGTTTTCAAGTTGAAGTCCAAGCTCAAGTGTTTTAGTGTCAAAGGGTGGACTTCTCTTTGACAGGGTTTGTTTGCTAACTTGTGAACTATCTGGTTAACTAGCCTAGCATACTAGCGAGTTAGCATAGCAAATTAACCAGCTAATGTTAGCTATTAATTCTGACTTAAGACTTGAACAAAACAAGTAGACTGTCAACTTGTCAACTGCCAAATTGCTCCTGATGGCTGTTCCATCGAGTGATGTGTTTATGGGTGAGTGAATGGGCAAATGAGTGAATGTGGCAAGTACTGTAAAGTGCTGAGTGGTCAATAAGACTAGACAAGTAGTTAATTTACAAACTCTGATATCTATCTCTATGTCACCATTCAAGATCAGCAACATTTCTATTATTGATGTTGTTGATTATAACTAATAGAAATAACCTGCAATTAATTTCAAATTCTGTAAAACCTCCATCAGTGTGTTCATGTATCAAAAAGGCAAAAGGAATACAATTACAGCATCCAATTTTTGTAGGGGGGTCTGGGTCCATTACCCCGTGAAAAGGGAAAAAATAATTACTGTAAAATGTAGATTTTATGATGCGCATTTGTATGATGAACTAGAGAAGAAAACTTGTGAGCAAATTTTGGTTTGGATCTTCAGTAGGCTATAATAGAATAGAATGCACAGGGTCAGGCTCAAGCGCCTGTAGATAGATAGATAGATAGATAGATACTTTATTTATCCCCTAGGGGAAATTCATAATAATGATAATCAAAACAGTTAATAATAAATAAACAATAATAATTGGATTAGTCAACTTCCTTTGGCTGAGATGTTGTATAGCCTGATGGCAGTGGGAACAAAGGATCTCCTGAATCTCTCTGTTCTGCAGCGCAGTGACATGAGATGTTTGCTGCAGCTGCAGCTGCTTCTCTGTCCTGCCAGAATGTTGTGGAGAGGATGGTTGGTATTGTGTAAGATGGCATACATTTGTATGATGAACTAGAATAGTTCTGCCTAGGATAAAACGATGTCTAGACACAAAATAATGCAATAAAACATTTTTTGAAATAATTTTTTATTTTCATATATTTTTTTTACTGTTTTGTATTTTTTTTTTTGTGTGTGTGTAAAAGGAATGTAGAACTCCCAGAATGTAATTGATAGCTAGCTAGGGTAGGTAAATACAGGTAAAAGAAGACAAAGGTGAGTAAGCTAGAATGGAGAAAGTATAAAGAAATGTTCTGTTTGCCTTTTAAAACTGTAAAAATATAGCTCAGTGCAGTAATTTCTATGGGAAGCTAGGATGCCAGTTTCCAGTGTATAGAAATTAATTACAGAACCAGTCTGTGGTTAGCGTTTGGCAAATTCTGAAACAAATTTATTCATGTCCAGATTTTTAGTAATGGTTTTCTTGTGTGCCAAAATGACTATATCTCTTTTCCTTGAATGCAGCATTGATCTGCAAAGAGGGGTGAGAATGCGGGACAAGGTAGAAAAAGAGCTTTCACATTTAGCTGATGATACAACAATGATGAGTGCTGTGACATACAGCCTATGCAACATGGGGAAGGCCTCTTTGTATGTATCTTGTCTCCATCTCCACAATAGCTTGATCAAGAATGCTAAACATCACTCTTTTAAAAGACTGATTTGGAGTGCTAGTTTGGCCAACAGAGTCACCATGCCCAATAGTTGACAAGACAACACTATTGTCAGCCTGTGAGTTCACTGTCCTTCTCCTCTTAGGATGATTGGTATTTCTACATTGAGAGAAATGCTCCTCCCAGAACGAATCACATCTCATCTCCCTCAGTGTTCCCAGTGAAGCTGTCACCAGCTCCCCTGCAGTGCACAAATCCACTTTGTGACTGCAGAATTGAATTGGCTGGCTTCAGCGCACCAAGCACATGGAGGAGAAATTTGCCAATGTCAAAGTTCTGTCTGTTTAGCTGTGTCAAAAGACAACACACCTCTGTAGTGAGATCAAAAGGAGCACTGTCATCCTCGGCTACCTCAGACAAAAGACTCATGATACTTTCCTCATTGTCAACAATGGACTTGGTGACATCATGATGGCTGGAGTTGGTAGAGTTGGTGGAGTTGGTGGTTGTAGCAGTGCACATACGGAATGTCCTCGCCTACTTTTTGTTGCAGCAAAGTCTGCACACTGCCCCTCTACCCAGACATCACTGAAGCGCCATCATAACACTGAAACACTAAATTGTCAGCATTGTATCCCAGGTCAGGGAGATGAGAAACAATTTGGTAGCACACATTCAGAATCAAGCTGACTCAAGTCAATCATGGAGTTGCTGACAAATCTTATTATTATTGATAAGTCCTCAATGTTACAGCGATCCCTGGTGCCATCACTTTTAATGCAAAGTCCAGGAGAGTCAGATTTCTCATATTTGGCCCTGATATCTTTTAAGACCATTTTGGCAAGTGTTTCAATTATTTGTTTTGAATGACATTTGATGTGTATTTAGCCTTTTCAGGGATGCATTTTGCAATTTCTCAAAGTTTGGGATCTTTTTGAATGGTGTAAGCAAACAGCCTAATTAAAAGGCCTGCCTCATCCCCATCCCCCTGACAATGCCCACGGAGACCTAGCTCATTTACAGAGAGAAACTGAATGACTGGCTATGCTTTTAACATAGTACCTGTTCTTTTCTATCTGGGTTTGACCCAGTAACTGCACGATACTTTCACCTGTCTTTGAGCGACGCTGGTATTCCTGCCATGCAGACATCGCTGTAATGTGAGGAATACTAGAGGCATGTTTAAGGAAACCACCATCTCATTCAAGCACTCTCTTCCAATAAGTGTATCCACGTTACGTGAATTTGTCCTCTCTTTTGGAATTGGAAATACCAAATTTGCAACAGGCAAAGCAAAATCAGGCATCACGCAAGACAGAATATTCTAGCCATGGACGAGATTAGTACCAGCCTGCACAAAGGCTTTCCATATTTAAATCAGGAGTGGACACGGCAGAGCTGTAGAATGGTGTGTCTAGATTTTGTGGAGGACGGAAGTTTGCTGCCCCTGACACCGAGGCGGTAACGCTTTGCTTGTGGGCTCAACAGTGGAGGCAACATGCACTAGGGTTGAGGGAGCCTGTTTTTTAATGAGCCACCTATCCATGCTGGAAGATTTACCAGGCTAATTTAATAAAACTAATCGTGTTAGCCTTCTGTAAAATTATTTTATACACAACAAGCCAACTCCAGTGACTAGCAACAAATCAGCTATAGCTAGCCTGGAGCTGGCTAGCTAGCTGGCTAATCAGTAAACCAATAGCCAACCAAGTGAGCTGGTAACTTAAAAGAAACATGCAGCTTGCAAAACGTGCAAACTGTGAAACTATACAAGACTACTAATACAACTTATAAGAACCAGAGAAAAGATTGAACAAGAATCAAGGTATTAACAGTTTTAATTGGATTGCTGAGAGCAGCTAGCTACAAACAGGTCTTGCAATTCGCTTAACCGTGTCTGTACCGCTTGTGTGAAGTGAAGTGTCATGGTTTGGCGATAATGTATAGGAGGAGCACTGACTAAGCACACCCACACCTTCAAAATGGCTAATATGAAAGCAGTGCATTTTTTGATAACCAATGACAAAATTACAGAAAACTATGAACGCTCAAAAAAATAGCTATAACAGTGATTTTCTCAGAGTTTTCATTGGATGGGCAGATTATTCTTCTGGGTGTACACGTAGACATGCACCAGTGCATGTTGGTATTGTTTAAATTCATACCAGATGTGCTCCATAAAAAACATCAGCAAAAGTCAAGGAAGAGCTTCATGAATGCATTTATTTTACATTCGCGTCTCAGTCTTGCAAACAATCGGTTGCCCGGGAAGAAAATGGAAGAGGAGGAGGAAGCGTCCTTGGACTCCCTCCACGCATGGCCCCCCAGAGCCATAGAGGCAAACCCACAGGAACTGTCCGTCCAAATACCGGCACTAGGCCAGCCCTCCAATGGCAGGTCATGGATGCCAACTGGTAATAGTCTGGTTTTGAAAACCACAGCTTTGCTAACAGGCCAATATATGGAGAGGGCAAATCTCTGGAGGCCCATTTTGTTGAAAACTGGGTTTATGAAATCACGCATGGGGCATTTTAAACCAGGTTCCCATCATTGGGGTGCTGTTCCATCCCTTCCACTTGGTCAAATGGTCCCCAGCCCCATGACCCAGGCTATTCTTCTCATGTTCAACCCCCTAACCTTGATAACCCCGACTAACACTGAACAAGTCTTTGGACCAGTACCCCAGACCCAGACTGCTGCTCATCTTGTAACAGTCTATCTGACATTAGTGTAGGGATGCTAAATGTGTAACGTTGGTCCTGAAATTAAATTCAGAACAAGGTTCTGAAGGTTCTTAAAGGTTCTATAATGATCATCACTTCCACAAGATGTCACACCAGACCACCAGCATCTGAGACCAACAGAGAACCTCAAATTACATCACACACAGAGGGGGTGTGGCTTCATTCTTTGCTCAGGACGCCATTACTCCTGTATATCTTTAATTAGAAAGAAGTTTGCTGCTGTATTACTGTTTAAAATTTCATTTACAGAACCTTTAAGTATCTTGGACACAAGAAAGTGCTCAGTAGATGTAATGATATGTTTTTATTATATTATTCATATCTTGTGTACAGTTTTTTCCTTACAAAATTTAAATAAATTATTGTTAATATCATTTACCTGTGTCTAATCATGTTTTCTCCATACGGTGGTATTTTTGTCATTTACATAACATATCTATTATAACAACATTCAGTCATTAGTTCAGTTAGCACTCTCATCGAAATGTTAACCCTTTATCACAACAACAACTCACATTTGAATTTTTTCTTCATTTTTTTTAAAGTTATTTTTTTGGGCTTTTTATGCCTTTATTAGTGAGAGAGAGACAGGAAGGTTGGGGGTGAGAGAGAGAGGGGATGACATGCAGCAAAGGGTTGAGGGTCGGATTTGGGCGCTGGTAAAGAGTCCTGATGGAAAGCGCTCTACCAGGTGAGCCACTGAGGCGCCCTCACATATTTTAGTTTTGACGTTGTTACTCCTGTGACTCTCTCTCTGAGCACAACCTGAGCTACACAACATGAATATGAACACATACTGACACAACAAACGTTCTTATTTCACATAAATTAAAATGCTATGAAGGAGGTTAAGAGAGTAAAAAGAAGAAGCAAGTTGAGTATGTACAAAAACTGTGATGGTCATAGCTGTATATGGTTGGAAGAGAACATGTGACTACTACATTGTCAGACTGTGTCACTGAGACCAGCCCTGTACTGTCCTCTTTATCTTGGATCACTTTATAAAAACAGTTTGGCACATTAACACTTACAGTAGATTCTTTCTTTATGACAGTAGTTGAGAAGATTGATACCACTCTCATATCCATCTGATAAATCTAAGACTAAATCCAGCTTAGTTTAGTTTACCATGACAGATGGAAACAGGTGGAAACAGACCAATTATGATTTCAGGTTTAACTGTGTGTTAGATAGAACAGTAAACTCCTCTCCTCAGCTAACATGCTGCTGGATGTAGCTTTACATTTAAGTGACATACATGAGAATGGTATAGATCTTTTCAGCTGTCCCTCGGCAAGAAGATGAATAAGGAAATTTTTCAAACTATTGCTTTAAGTCTGTTTTAGTGTCAAACTGCCTCTTGGAGTTCCAGCATTGTCCTCATGTCCAACAGTGCATCCACCATGGCTTCTATGAGACATTCTGCATTTTTTTCTTTGCAGGTGTTGGGAGGTTCAAAGCGGGACACTATTAAGCTGATGCGATCGCTCAGAACACTGTAGCACACATCGTATATGTCAGGGGTTTCAGGGCCAACACATGGTAGACTGCTGGATTTTGATATTACCTGATCAGGAACAGAGGTGAGAATGCAGTGGTTAGTTATTCATGTAGTACACATCTCTAATGTGTGATGTGGAGTGAACTTCTTATAAAGTAAAAAAGTGTGTTGTGTAAATGAAATCCTTTTCATGTTTAAACAACATACAGTTAATGTCATTGTGACATTTTCCTTATAATTTCTTGTTATAACAACATATGACTTCATCTTGTCACATAATTAAACTTTAGTATCATTGTTTGGACATAAAATATGCCATGTTTGTTTGATGTCATACTGACAGAGAGATCACTTAGTCCACATAGTAACCTTGCTTCTCTGAGTAAGGACTTCCTCTCCAGTTCATCAACTGAGCATGTCTTCAAGTGGCCTAAAAGCTGGAGAGATGTGTCTGCACTCAGAGAACCAAGGCTTCAGTGAAACAGACGTCAAGATCACATATTCCATATACATGCTACAGGTTGCACATGTATGAGGAAACTCAACAGATAATTCAATCACAGACTCAGATCTATGTCAAATGTATTTTGGAAATAATATAACTCACTCATTAATGTCAAAGTAAATGAATTATAAAATTAAGTATTTAAAGAAATCTTATCATTCAGTGACAAAAAAATCAGTTGAAACACCTAAATTAAAAACAAGAAACAGCAACATAAAACAAAGGTCGGAGCTAGAGCTGAACGATTAATTGCTTTGCAAAAAATATGACAGGCAAGCGAGAGTAGAGCAGTCGGATAAAACAGGGAGCAACAACTTGGCACGCTACACTTTGACCTGTTGTACAATGGCCTCAGGCTCCGCAGGACCTGGCACTGCGGGAACTTTAGTGTCTAAGAGGAGCAGTACGTCGGTTCTGTGGAACTATTTGGCTTTAAAAAAGAAGATGCTGCTCAGCCTCAGGTATTTTGCAAAACCTGCCTTGCTACCGGTGCTACGTCACGTAGCAACACTACTAACTTGTATCAGCACAACAAAGTCATGTACCATAGTTGCATGGCTAAAATGCCGACAACCAGTGTGTCAAATAAGCCAAATACCACCTAACAATTATCACTGACCGAAATGTTTGAAAGCATAACTCAAAATGACAATTTAACATGCTTACAAGGCTGTAAGTTAAACAAATCGGTCAATATACTACTGTGATTGAAGTAGTTAAATAAAAATATGTCATTCATATCAATTCATGCATCATCTAATTTCATCATGACATAGGCCTGGCCTACAGGAAAGAACAGTTTATGTTTAAACTATCTAATCTGTGTCATAATATAGAATGATTTATTGCTTTTGTTTGTTGAATAATACAGAAGATAAGGAACTTAAAAAATAATCGCATATTAAATCGCAATATTGGTAAAGAAAAATTGCAATTCAATTATTTTCTCAAATCGTTCAGCCCTAGTCGGGTCCCCTCAACCTGGATATAAAATGACTGGTTAGCTCTCCAATCAATCAGAGAGCTTGTTATGTCCCATGACCAATCTGGATTGTTTAACGGGGTTTTACCAGCACTGAAGGCCCAGAGTGTCACAGAAAGGCTAAATTGAGAGACTAAACGACTAAGCTAATTTATTAGCTCATAGGAAAAGGAAAAGCTACTATTTATAATGAATTAATAAACATATCCACAAATGTTTTATTACTGAGAGTTTTGTGCTGTTTTTGTAAGTCGATTTTAAAATCTGAAGTATTGATGGATTAATCGTTCATCTATAAATTCTTTGTACAATGCATACAAAAGCACAGAGCCACAATTTACCAGTGCAAAGCTGTGTGTGCACCTCATAGTGTCATTCTACTGCCACACATGCTATACTGTGTTGTAGAGGTACACTGCTCTTATGCATATTAACACATTAATAATGATAAATAAGACAATATTTCCCCTTTGTGCACAATATAAAGTAATGGGATAGGCTGTCTTTAGTATGGTGGTATAGTGGTTGTATAGTGGTATCATTATTTTCTGTCACTTACCTGACTTGTAGAGATTTGATAGTTAAAGGCTTTGGTGAAGGAGCTGTCTGTGAAGAGTTCAGGCATGGAGATGTTTTCCTCCCCAGTCTGCATCCTCAGACCCAATAGGTGTCCTTCTATTGCCTGACCATTGATTGCCTGGTAGGATGGAAAACATTCTAGGTTAATTTTATATCAGTTTGTGTGTCCTTGAGCTCTATCAAATGTATGAAATGCATTTCCTTTCCCATCAATGTCTGAAACCTGCACTGTTTGAATCCATGTTTCACATACATTTGCCTCCTTGTGCACAAGAACAAGCCAAATGGGAACCTGCATGTGTATTTACTTGAACTTCTTGTCAGTCCTTTCAACTGGACAGTAACAATGAAGTGTCTAATATGTAAAGCTAAAACAAGCTTCAGAGGAGGACAGTGATCATATAAATGTTTATAATGAGGCATCTTTACCAAGACAGCAAACTGTATCTAAACTGAAGTAAAGTGTGGAATGGTGCTGTGAATGATACTCACCATGTGAGTGTACCACTTGTGAGCTTTTACAGCTTTGTCCAATAAATCCACCTTCACTGAGTTCTGTGGAACAGGGAGACAAGAATGTTAGAAGCAGTGTGATTTAAACCAGCCTAATCAATACCTCTGATCAACCTGCTATCTCAAACCAATCCAAAACAAAACTGTATGATTATTTGTGCCAAACACTGAGCTGAGGCAGCTGTGAGTAAAATATCACCATGGTTTAGGAACTAGAAATTACTCTATTCATAAAACATCTCAACTGTTGGAAGCAAGCTGGTTACACAGAGGTACATAACATGACAGGTGAATCATCATCATCATCATCACACCTTTATGTTGGGGTCATCAAAGGCCTTGACAAAGGCGGCGGATGCTTTCGAGTTTGAATGGATCCCAGCTACACGGCCCAGTTTGAACATACGCAGGGAAGCGGGTTCAAACGTTGAACAGCACTGCTGGTACATCCTGACAACACACAGGAGAAATATTTTCTGCCAATCAGGCATCCAACACACAGACTTATACTGTTGCTCTGCAACCACATTCATTTTTATGCCTCTGCTCCAGTGACATGTCCCATTCTCGTGGACACAATATCTCAGTAACGCCTTGATGGAACTTCAAAACTTCAAATTTGGCAACAAACATTCACTCTCTGTCAAGGACAAATGATTAGACTTTGGTGGTCAAAGAGCAAAGGTCAAGGTCAGTGTTACCTTTTTAGCCATCACTCAAGACTTCACAGCAATTATGACAAAATTTCACACAAACGGTTCATTTTTTATATGACTCTGAAACCTGAAACTGTAATCTGTAACCTGAAACTAGTCTGAGTGGAGGAGGGATACAACCACAAGGAGGTTATTCTAGTTCACTAAGTGTCCAGTCTGATTGTTAATTATTGATTACTCCAGTTTCTGGCTGATGAGAGAATGTACTGCCTGTGACCATAGCACTCTGTTTCCTGATTGTAAGTATAACCTGAAAACTTCAGTTTCAGCTCAAGTCATGGACGCAGCCTGACTGGATGATCAAGGTCTTCAGTTACCGTTGGTATATATAACATAAACAGTCCATCTCCACACTCACCTGTAGTAGGCCAGCTGTAAAGCCATCTGTACAAAAGCATCTGGGCTTATCTTGTGGGCCTTCAAGTAATTTTTCCCAAAGTGCTCAAACACTGTAACCCTCAGATTCAGGTCTCGGGCCATTCTGTGGAGGAGGGAAAAGTTTATTAGCATATCTCTGTGTCTATATGTATGCACATGCAAATAAAATGAACAATAGTCAGAACGTATTTAGAATTTGTTTGTAGTGTAGAAGTGATTATTATTATTGTTATTAGTTTGTTGTACTGTGTTGTCTGACAGTTGTTTGAATGCTGACGCTGCAGAGCAACAGGCTCAGTGTCAGACTGCTTATAAATCTCTCTGAGACATCACAGCATTCCCAACTCCAGCAGCACGTCATAGTGAACATACCCTCCAGCTTCTATTCAAAACAGACTACCGACTAGTACCAATAAATTATACACACTCAATTAATTTACCAAGGCTGACATTCCTATGAGCATGCTCTGTTGTGACACCAGGTTTCCCTCTGAGCCTTGATCCTGCACATCAACAGTTTTTCCAAGGTGTTGTGTGCTCTGGTCCATTTATTGATTATCTTTGAGATTTTTTTCTTTGGTAAAGCTCAACGTTGACCTCTGTCACCAACCATGACATCAGTATTCATACAAATTACATCCACATAGGATGAAAACACACCTGATCATTAACATCCAAAACCAAAAGTTCAGAGTGTAAGAGTGTGGAGGTGGGGTGGTGGACAGGCATGTAGCACATCTGACTTTAGTTTAACTCCAATCACAGATCTGACCCAACCTTCAGGAAGTGTTCACAGAGCAACACATGGAAATTACTTGTCTTCCCCTGGGTTTCTATGTTTCTATGTAACTTAAAACTATCCCCACCTGTCAATGTGCTGTTTGGCGTCCTCGATGTCCTTTTTGATCTCAGGCGTGATTTTGAAATGTAGTTTCTGGGGCAGGGGCAGGGGCAGAGGCTCCGTGTGAGACTGAGTCATCTTTGGCTTCATCCTGTTTCCACACGATAGAAAAGAAATGAGACATGAGACAAAACAAACTCTAATTTGGTGAAGAACCAAATTCACCATTAACTGTGCTTCATAAAAACGTATAAAAATGTGCACACAGCTAACATACTTGGAGCACATGAAATGACCTTGACCCTGACCCATCAGTGATCCTGTATATAATAGTTTGGGACAATGTTGATGCCTTGACGCCAGAGCAAGTGGGAAGAATAAAGGTGGAGGACTGGTTCTTCTTGTGAACAATAGATGGCGCAACCCCAGTCACCTCAAAGTGAAAGAGAAGATCTGCTGTTGGGATATTGAACTGTTGGCAGTTGGTCTTAGACCGTACTATGTACTGAGGGAGTTCTCTCACATCGTCGCCATTAAACCACGAGCAGAGCCTGCAGTGGCATGTGACGTCATTCACGAGACTGTTGCAAGACTACAGACGCAGCACCCTGATGCATTCATTGCAATATCAGGGGATATCACCTCTCACCTGACTGGCTTCTCTCAGTGTGTTGACTGTCCCACAAGGGAAAATAAGACACTGGATCTGATGTATGCAAATGTCAAGGAGGCCTTCACTGCTTCAGCTCTACCACCACTTGGCAGATCAGAACATAGTCTGTTTTTTCTTCAGCCTTTCTACAAGCCCTGTGTACTGAGGCAGGCTGCAACCACCCGCTCATTCAGGAACTGGATCCAGTGAGTCTCTAAAGACTGTTTTGGGTGAACAAATTGGAATGTCCTGTTGGAGTCACAGGGAAATGATAAAAGCAAGGACCCTGACCTTGATAGAATGGTTGAATGTACCACGGACTACATTAACTTCTGTATGGACACTGTAATACCAGCAAGGACTGTACACTGCTTTCCAAACAACAAACCCTGGATCACCAGTAACATCAAGACCCTCCTCAGCCAGAAAAAGGAGGCCTTCAGGGATGGAGACAGGGAGAAGCTCAGGTGTGTGCAACATGAGCTGAAGAGGAGATTAAAGCAGGCGAAGGAGGACGACAAAAAGAAAGTAGAGAGGAAGCTGCAGCACAACAACACCAGAGAGGTGTGGAAGGGGATGAGGACCATCACTGGCTATAAAGAGAAGAACAGCCAGGCAACATCAGGTGATGTGGACAACGACAATGAGTTCAACCTGTTCTCCAACAGGTTTGACACAGCCTCACCTGTTCTCTCTCCCACTGCTGCAGCTGCAACTCCATCCACACTGCGGTCAAGTCTCCTGACCTTTAGAGCGGAGGAGGTGAGGGCGGAGCTCAAGAGGCTACATCCTGTAAAAACAGGCCCGGATTGTGTGTGTCCGAGGCTGTTAAAGGACTGTGCAGCCCAGCTGGCTGAGCCTCTCCAGAGGATGGGTAACTGTGTCTCAGCGACAGTGATGAGCAGCACTGGGGCTCAAGAGTGGACTATTCTGGCTCTGTTTCTTGTTCACCCCGACTTTAAATACAACTCTGAGTCCTGCCACATCCAGAAATACTCGGATGACACAGCTATTGTGGCACATATCAGGAATGGGCAGGAAGAGGAGTACAGGGATCTGACGATGGCCTTCAATGAATGGAGCGACAAGAACTGCCTCCTTCTGAACACTCCCAACTTTAAATACAACTCTGAGTCCTGCCACATCCAGAAATACTCGGATGACACAGCTATTGTGGCACATATCAGGAATGGGCAGGAAGAGAAGTACAGGGATCTGACGATGGCCTTCAATGAATGGAGCGACAAGAACTGCCTCCTTCTGAACACCTCCAAGACCAAGGAGATGGTCATGGACTTTCGGAGGTTTAGACCCACCTTTCAGCCAGTCAACATTCAATGGAAGGACATTGAGGTGGTGCACACTTATAAATACCTAGGTGTGCACCTGGACAATAAACTGGACTGGTCCCTGAACACGGATGCCATCTATCTTTCCTCAGGAGGTTCAGGTCCTTTGACGTCTGCAGTGAAATGCTGCACATGTTTTATCAGTCAGTGGTGGACAGTGTACTTTTTATGCTGCAATGTGCTGGGACAGCAGCATGTCAGACACAAACACAAAGAAACTGGACAAGCTGGTCAAAAAGGCTGGGTCTGTGCTTGGCAGGAGTCTGGACTCACTCAGGACTGTTGTGGAGAGACACATGCAATGTAAGATGGAGGCCATCTTGGACAATACCAACCATCCTCTCCACAACATTCTGGCAGGACAGAGAAGCAGCTGCAGCTGCAGCAAACATCTCATCTGATTAATTTGTAGACAGTGGTGCCTCATCCAAAACTTCGTCGTTACTTTGCTTTGACTCGTTATTGTTAATTTCTTAATTCACTGTTTATTATTATTATATAATTAATCTATCTATCTATCTATCTATCTATCTATCTATCTATCTATCTATCTATCTATCTATCTATCTATCTATCTATCTATCTATCTATCTATCTATCTATCATGTCCTTGTCATGTCAGATAGTGAAGGTGGGAACAGGTGATTAATTTGTAGACAGTGGTGCCTCATCCAAAACTTCCTCGTTACTTTGCTTTGACTGGCATAAGTGCAACTTTTAAAGACGTCAGTGGATAAAATTTAGACTGCATCTAACACGCAGGCCTGCATTGAAACCACAGCTCTGCACTGGCAGAGATGCACAGTATACCCACATCTACAAAAGTTAATTTACTTACATGCATGCTACAGTATGGTCACCTAACCCCATACAGGCTGTACCATCAGCAGCAGAGTGTGAGCCGTTCGCACCACACGTCCCGTCTTCTCCAATAATGAGCTGACAAAGAGAAAAGACACACAAACCAAGCATAAGCTTTACAGCCCAACTGCCCACCAGTCTGTTACTGTACATGTAGCTACATATCAGCTGGTTCCAGCCTAGTGTCATGGTTTCAGTCTGATATAAACTGGTTTCAGTCCAGTGTCATGGTTTCAGTCTGATATCAGCTGGTTTCAGTCTAGTGTCACCTTGTTTCAGACTGTCAGACTGTCGTTGTTTCTCATCACAGCTGCAGTGCGTTTCCCTGATAAGTGATATTGGTCCTCAGCATGAGGAAAAACAGTGTCATCATTTGAATGTGTTAAATCACCTGCAACCCCTTATCAAACCATCGGTTTCCACTGTTACACTGGCTGCCTCCTCCATGCAGTATCTGCAGAATAGCACTGTGACGCATCTTATCAGGTTCTTGGCGGTTTGCTCTGTCCAAACACACAGTAAAGATGCTCCTCTCGATGGCTGACAGTGATTCTTTGTTGGTCTCATCTGGACACATGAAGGACACAGAGCAAACATCATGTTATTATGTCATCAGACTAAAACAGTCCTCAATAGTAGTTTCTACTTTTACTCAATCTATCAGGGGAAAACCTTGCATGTTATTCACGTTATTTAGAATCGTCTTCAAAACAACTTAATGAATTTGAATTTTTGTGTGTTTCGACAATAATTTTACAAATGTACACAACTAACTTTACATCTGACATAGATTGTCTATACTTCCTACATTATTTATTTGTGTTAACAAAACCAACTAATTCACATGGCTTTTAGATCATGTTGGGGATCATACCCAGATACACAATGTGAAACATGAAAAACACGATTCTCTCTTTCCTGGTGCCTGTCTTTTTGTTCCAGCCTGCTGTGGCATGTCTGTGTTGACAGCAGATGGAGCACTGTGTTGTTAGGACCATACCAAGGTTTAAGGTATGAAGCTTTTTAATGTACTGATGAGCTAATTACGTATCTAATGGCAAACTGACAATAGCAGGTGACTTTTTCCCGTTGAATGTTTTGATGACTTGTTTAACAAGCTGAGCAGCAGGACAAGATGTGATCAGTGACATTATCAGGAAAGATAAGGTGGGTTGTCATTCACACTTTGTGGCTGGTGTGTAGCTGCTGACTATCTTCCTGCGAATGAACAATCATGTGACTGCTCCATGCAAAGATTTGATTGGCTGTTTGGAAACAGGTCCTTTATATCATACCTAAGGATATTGTGTTGAATTAATGTCCCATGATTTTCTCAAAGGAGATCATGTGATTTACAGAACTGATGTGTTCAGTGAGACTTTAAAGGAATATTACACAAAAAGGATCATACCAATCTTATATCAAGTAAGCCACACAAAGACATGCAGACCAGTTTACCCTTTCTGTCACATGACTTCTCTTACTGTTGAAGAAGTTTATTCCACATATTATCATGAGGTATCAGGTGGGTCTTTAGGAGTGCTCACCCTGGATGAGGCTGCTGTAGGTTCTGCTCCAGACGTCTCGGTTCTGGGTGGTGAGAATGCCGACAGGCTCTGTGGTGGTCTGTGGTGAGGCCTTACAGATCCTCTCCAGCTGAACATAGAGCTGATCCACTGTTAGCAGAGTCCCATCACTATTGTACACGTCCAGCACAAAAAACTGAATCCAAGGGGAGGACACACAAGACAGAAAGACTGGATTACAGACTCAGCAAAAGATGACACCCTGAGGCCCCTAAGACCCCAGGGTGTCAGAAGAAGTACTATATACAATACACAGAGTCCTATTAGGAATACAGGGCTTAAAGTAAAAAAAAATCTTGAGCCTGAAATGTTGTTTTAGTTATTTATCTGTAATTATGCAATCGTGCGTCTGGAGACAATAAATGTTCAATACGACATCGATTTCTGGAACAACTCTCAAGTGAACAAAGCTCTTGTTCCCTACATATTCCTTAATTATGAGCTCTTTCTGTTTCATGGCATTTTCTAATTATCTTATCCACAGCAGCTAACACTGTTCAAATGATTTGTTTGCTCGGCTCAAGTTCATTTAGGCCAGTATCCAATGGGAAGCCTCGCATGAGCAACATCATGCACAACAATTCTGAGGAGTCAAAATGACTTTTGCAATATCATTAACTTTAATTCTGCCTAGTTAAAACTGAATAACAGATATATAATCTATAGATGTGTCACGAGTTGAATGTCATTTTCAATGACGTCATTGCAGCTATCTGTAATTCAATTTTGACTAGACAAAACTGATTTACAGATATCTCTAACTGTCATTTTGACTGGTCAAAATGTAATTACGACTAGTCAAAATTGTGTTATCTGTAGTGTTGATTCCGGATAGTCAAATTTAGCCATTAAATGTTAAAATGGCTTGCCATAGGGAGGTGATGGTTCACCATTGGTGAAGTGGACTCTGAAGATAGTTCCAAGATATAAGTCTTAGAGGTTTAATAGTCCCAGATGAGCTCGGTGATGTGGTGTTCCTCACCTGGCAGTTGTGTACCACACTGATGTGTTTGGGGGCGTTGGAGGTCTTGGCGTGGAACACCAGAGTGTCCGTCTTTGGACCGGGGATACGGCAGGATGACAACACCCTTTCGTACTGCTTCATACATAGCGGCTTCCCTCCCATGTACTCCACAGGTAATGTGTCACTGCAAAACACACAATCATCAGCCAATCAATATAATTTACAACGGATGTCCCTGAAGCTGCCTCATTCACTGGATGTTGAGGACCACTTTGAGTAATGTGGGGCTGCCTGCATCTTGACTCAACTTTGTCTATGTAATAAAATAATGAAGAAGGTCTATAGCCGTTAGAAGGTCGTCACATTCAGCAGTATGTCCTCACACATGATAGCGTTTATAAGAACAATGTGCCTTTAAAAAACAGTCCCCAGTCAACAGTCACATGTTTTCTTTCTCATGTTGCATAGTTTTGTGTTTAGATTTAGGTGTAAAGTTCAAATACTTGAATTGATGGGACTAAACCTGACCCTTCTTATAAGGACAGAAAGCAAATCTGAAATTCTCCAAACTTCCTCAAACATCAATTCAAATTATTCAGAGAATGGATCTGTATCTCTGGCTTTCAGTCAAACAAAATAAACAGTTACCATTTTTGATCTGGCTATCATCGGATAATCTGCAATTCATTTGTAATTCAAAAATGAAAAATAAAAACATGAAATTGTTATTTGTTTTAAAACCAAAATTAAAAACCGTTTTTGCTGTCAGAATCAAAATACGTAAAACCAATCAAACTGGTCAGTTTTTGGTTTTTGTCAATTCCTTTTATCATTATTTTGTTTGAAAATAAAAACCAAATTCATATGGTTTTATTTGATTTTTAATTTTAACCAAAAAGTGAAATCATGTGGTCTATTTGTTTTCATTTCCAAACAAAAAGCCAGACAACCAAAATAAATAAGCGCTCCAATTTTGATTTTTGCTAATTCATTTTTTTTTATTGTTGTGAGAAGATAGATAGATGAATGAATGAATGAATTTATGAATGTATGAATAAACAAATGCATACATAGGTTACATAATTACATAGCTTTTATTATTTTGTTCTTTTAATTTAGATCTGAAATTTCTTTTATCCAAAAAGTGTGTGATAGGCTGTATTACGACATAGTACTGTTGTCTAAAGTGACCAGCAGGGGTCCCCTGAGCAGCAGTCAGACTCAGCTGTCAGGAACTTTTCCTAAAAGATTTTTTCATTATGTAGCCTTTGTATTCATTCATTCATTCATTCATCTATATATCTTATAACCCTGGTGCAGATCATGTGCTTGCTTAATGTTACACTTTTATGTCCTCTTGGCTTTTATTTTGACTTTATTTACACTTCATTTCCTCTTCCTGTCTGTCCACCTATCTACTGTCTCTGCCAAATGGGAAATAAAAAAATTAATTTGCAAAAAACAAAATTGGACAGTTTTTTTGAATTAGATGGTTTGTTTGTAAACAAAAAACAAATAGACCACATGATTTGGTTTTTTGTTTAGAATTAAAAATCAAATCCTATAAACATCATTGAGGACAGAAATGAATCAAAGTGGAGAAAGGAGAGCATTTTAAGATCAGTACTCACTTGTCAACCATTGTCTTTACATTCAGACAACCTGATATTATTTCAGCAGCAAACCTACACAGAGAAAACAAGGTTAGTATGGTGTTAAACAGGAATTATGTCCTGACTGTCATGGGCCAGTCACCCACAATCTGAAGACTCAAGCCTGATCCATGATGAACTTGAAGACATCATAGGGTTATTTCTCAGCCTTTAGGCAGTGACCTCCAGGGCTACAGGGGGCTCTGATCTCGTGTACCAGTCCCTGTTCAGAGAGGTGTCAGAGATGCTATGTGCTCCATTTGTCTCTGGAACCAATCAGACAGGGTCTAACAGAGTTAATCTTTTTTGTAGAGTCAGTTAGTTTGTCAGCATGATGATGATAATGTCACAGTTTTAACTACAGGTCAAAAAGATATTGAAACACTCAAACAGGTGTCCTCTGTACAGATGAACCGGTCCAGGTGTGAAGGTTTACAACTGCAGTGGAGAAATAGGGCCACTGGACTGTAGTGGATCAGGGAGGTGACAAAGTGCCAAGGTGTTCACCTGGAAACACTGACCAAGAGAAAACAGACTGGGGTCTGATTGTCTTTATAGACTTAGGTCCAGCCCCCCGTTGTCATACAGGGGGTGGATTCTGGTTATTGACAGTCTGGCACCGGTTCACTGAGTTGGACACTTCAACCACAGTCAAATTCACCATCGAGCAACCTCCTTCCTGTTCTCCAGCAAACACAACACAAAAGCTGACTGCCAGTGTTCTCCAGGAGAATTATTCCTAAGTGGAAAAATACACTCATTGAGGTAGTCGAGATGAGGATGTAAGATTCCCTCATTAGTCTTAACTTCTCTAGGGACTCTACATGGACAGCCTGTGTCTTTGTCTTTGTCATTATCTGGTTCTGGTGTATGTGTGTATGTGTGTGTGTGCGTGTGTGTGTGTACCTTATTTGTTCCTGTTTATTCCTGAAGTTCATGTGGGGAAGGACCATCCCGTGGTTTGAATAAACCACCACAGGCTTCCGTCTGTCCAGATATTCAAACTTCACATAGTCATCTGTTAACTACAAACAGGTACAAGCACTCAGTGACACAGAGACTCAGACAGAAACATAGACAGATGAAGGACAGGAGTGACAGAAACACTGAAGAAGCTGCTTCATTGGGGTTTTCCTCCATCCAACAGCAGTAACATCCTTTCAGGAGACACTCCTATGGGTCGTAGCACAGGGTTGAAAAAAATGACCTGTGTGGTTGTTCAGGTTGGAGAAGGTGTTACCTATTCTCCTGAGTGTAATGTAGTCAAGGAACTGATTATAATTTTGTTGGTCAAAGGTCAAAGGTCGCTGTGATTTCATGAGACCTGTTTTTGGCATGACTCAAGAATTCATTCAGTAATTATGATACAATTGAACACAAATGTCTCACACAATAAAATGATGCGGTGATGATGTTTTATACCCAAAAGGCCAAAGGTCAACTTCACTTTGACATCATAATGTTCTGGCCTTTATTCAATAAGGGAGGCCATTGGTCACTGATGTGGTTACTGTGGAGATGTGTGTGAACGTCCATGTTTTAGAATTTGTTGTAGGCTCCATATGTGAAGCATCGTCCTCTGTCATATAAGAATCGCTTACAGTTTGACTCTGTTGTTTCTCTCAGTGAACTCCCTCTGCTGCAGTATGTGGCGACCCCTGCTGTTGTTTGTGTGGCAGGGTCTAATTCACCTTGCTACCAGCAGCATGGTCATCAGTGCCTTCTGGTGACACCAAGTCTAGGGCTGCAGTCGAAAAGTCAAAACTATCTCCTCTCTAACCTTTTCTCCTCATACTCGATGGAAACCATCATGTCAAGGAAAGATGTGAAGGAGAATTCATCAGGACTTAGGAAGAGAATCTTACTGCACTAACACTATGATTTTTCTAGTTTAGCATTTTTCTTTTAACTATTTATAACATTTAAATAAATCCAATCCTCCTCTTCTAACCACAAAAACAAAGCATACAGGATTGAAATGTTGAAATAAGATGACATAAAAGAAAGAAAACAAATAGAGAAAGTTGAGCCATTATAATAATAATTAAATAGATATAAGGAACTGAGCAAGAGATTAGAATAAATTATATTCAGACATAAGTACATAGTTTCTTGACATAAGTGCTATATAAATTTGTTGAGTAGAGAAAATTCATTTTTAAAGCTTTACACAATGGGATTTAGTGAAATGACATTTATGTAGTATTTAGTTATGGTGACGATATTGTTAACTATAGATTCAATCTGCTTGTTCTTCATGACTCCTGACTGGATTTAAAGAGAATTAATCTATATTTAAGGATTTGGGCTTCAGTCGATCAGACAAGGAGTTCCATCAGTTCTGGATCGAGTCACAAACATGAAACAGCTGCTCTGCTGTTTCTACATTTATGTGGCTCTGCTGTGGTTAAACTACAATGGTGTGTCACTTTAAATGTTGCTGTTGCACGGAATTGTGGGATGGCATTTCTCCTTTCCTCTCATAAAGGAAGGTCAAGTCTTACCTTTGCCAAAGGAGATAAGATAGGAAGCATTGAAGCTCCTTCCTCCCTCTCTCTCTCTCTCTCTCTCTCTCTCTCTATCAGCAGACAGTCTGGTGATGTGACAGCCTTATAGTGTCTTTTTGTTTTTCCTAGTTTATTTTATGCATCCTACAACACTCACACATACTCACACATCACACTGACCTTACTGACCTTCATGCTCAATGACTTTGTGACTCTTTGTTAAGAATATATTTAATTGATCTCTGTTTTAAAAACTACTTATGCTGATTTTTAAAATGATGCGTCTCCCTCCTTGTCATGAGGCTGTGACGAGTAGACACACAGCAGAACAAGAACAACAAAGCTCAACAAAGTCAAGTCAGATATCCTTATATCACAAATCAAAAATACTTTATATCTTTTATTAGATTCCTTCACAGTCTTCACTACATGTCTTAAATTAGTCTGGACAGACATGAGGCTTGTTTTCTTTAGGATTGGTCCTGAAGATGGAGATATCTAACTGTCAAAGCAGATGTTCGGAAGTCAAAATCATTACATTATTATTTAGTCAAGAAAAGCATAAATTGTTTTCTAAACCTGGAGATGATAAACTGTGTGTATGAGCTCTCTGTCAGTGCCTTTTGTAAATCAGGAGCTAAATAGATACAGAAATGTCAGAGGTCACTCTCAGGAGAACATCTACACCAGTGTTTCAGTAAATGTGTCCACAACTGTTGGTGTAGTTGTTGAGCTCACCCAGTTCTCAGTGTTGCTTGCTTTCCTCTCCAGGCCTCTCTGCAGTCTCTCTCCGACCCCTCCTGCTTTCAGAAACTCCTCCACCAAAATCTCTGTTTGCTTCAGCTCCTCCGCCTCCACGATGGGCTCCAGGAAGCTGAGGTAGAGCTCACAGGTCTGCTTCAGAGGTGGGACAGGCAGACTGGGCACTATGTTCTGCTGAGTCAGGTTTCTGCCAGCAACCAGAGTCGCTGCTACTGGCTTCACCAAGGTACAAGGTTTCATCATGCCCAGCTTTGCCTGAGAGATACAAGAATGTACTTAAATACATGAATGCTTAGAAGTAGTTATTGTGAAATGATGACGTGATCCATGGCATGAGTAAGACCTAAGACCTCTTATTTCTGAGCATAAGTCAAATATATAATATAAAAACTTAATGTTAATAAAGTCTAAGATATATACATGTTATATTAATACATGGTAAGAAATGCTAATGCAGGAATAAACAAATATGATGTTATCTACCTTGTGTAATGTCACTAAGCTTAAACAGAATTAAATGAAGGTTTGTCGCTTACCAGACGTCTGCTGCAAATCCTCAACATAATGTTCAGAGAAACTCTATAAACAGAGGCCAGAAACTGTTTGTCTGATGAATGTAATAGATGAGTTCCGTGTGTAAAAGAAAAGCTTGTTGGTCACCACGGCTCTGCTCCAGCGTTCAGAGGCTACCTAACATTAGTGAGTAAATGATCCAGGTTCAGGCCTTTTGTAGTGGACTGTGTGGATGTCACAAACTGTCAAACTGAGTGGTCTCATTAGGTAAATTTGTCTTTGCACACTTTATTTGTTTGTATTGTTTGTCGAACCAACACTTTGTTTGTCTGTTTGTCTTTTACAAACAGAAAAAAGCATACATAATAAATGAATCACACAGGTGTCTTCACAAATATTGTAAAAACTACCACCTAGTATTAGGATGTGTCAAATATATTATAATATATACATGTTCATCACTTTTCATCAACACTTGTACTTGATGTCAGAGGAATGCTGGGAATTTTCATGTCATGTTCCAGGTTTGAAATAAGGGAAGTTGATATCTGCCATATGTTATGCTCTGAGTCAATAAAGGAATATTTAAAGCTTTCTGTAAGATCATCTTCACTTTTAAATCAACCCATTCTGTGTCAAGTATATGGATTTGAGACCTGACACTTGGACTTGGACTCAGGCCTGCCTCAAGTCTGTGACTTAGAGACAGCTCTGTAGGATGAGGCCTACCACTGATATCCACTATGAGAGCGTGTTCAGAGTCTGTCTCATTCAGAGACCTTCAGTTAGCATCATGTGAACTATGTCTATATTTACTGTACCTGTTCTCCTGGATAAAGACATGCAGGGCTTGCCCCAAGGACCCCCACCCCCCACCACACACACACACACACACACACACACACACACACACACACACACACACACACACACACACACACAAACACACAGCACACACAAGCACACACAACCATCCACAACCACGGACCACACACACAACACACACGCACGACACACAAACGCACAACCACGCCAACCATCACGCACACCGCCACAGACCAATAGCAACAACACAACACCACAGAACACACACACACACACACGCACACACACACACACACACACACACACACACAAACACACACACACACCCCACCTGTGCATAAACAAACTTATTTGTTGTCAAATTTGTGACAAAGTGACAAAGGAAAGGATGAGTTATTAGTATGTACACATGAGACAACAGGAAGGAGAGAAAGCGTGGGAGGACAGTGACTGTAAAGTCTCTCTTCTATTAATGGAATAGTAATTTAAGAAAAGGAAAAATTGATTCAGAAAAGATGAAGTCCCCCAACCCCATTTTTTATCTGCTTATTCATTTTTTATTTTGAATAATTTCATTTGTTACATTTGTAATATAGGGGAATAGGTGACTGTGATCATTGCCTTTTAGTTACTGCGCACCTGTATTGCTTTGATGTTTCCATAAATGGAAGATGGGGAGTAATATCAGGTCTGTCAGGCAAGCAGAGAGTTTAGCCACACAGTTTTTTGACCTCTCTCTCTCTCTCACTTTTTGTTAATAACTTTGAAAATGGACATTGTTCTGTTTTATTATTTTTCTGTGTTGTACACTGCTAAACTTTATGAGTGGTCCTATGGATTTTTTGAAGTGGATTAAGAAAAAGAAATTCATGTGTCCATTAGATCATTGTTGATAATAATAATAATGATAATAATAATAATAACAGTTGATAACAAATAAATTATAATTAGATTAATCCACATCCTTTGGCTGAGGTGTTGTATAGCCTGATGGCAGTGGGAACAAAGGATCTCCTGAACCTCTCTGTTCTGCAGCGCAGTGAGATAAGACATTTGCTGCACCTGTAGCCACTTCTCTGTCCTGCCAGAATGTTGTGGAGAGGATGGTTGGTATTGTCCAAGATGGCCTCCATCTTACATTGCATGCGTCTCTCCACAACAGTCCTGAGCGAGTCCAGACTCCTGCCAAGCACAGACCCAGCCTTTTGACCAGCTTGTCCAGTCTCCTTGTGTTCATGTCGGACATGCTGCTGCCCCAGTAGACTGCAGCATAAAAGAGTACACTGGCCACCACTGACTGATAAAACATGTGCAGCATTTCACTGCAGACGTCAAAGGACCTGAGCAACCTGAGGAAAAAGAGCCAGCTCTGCCCCTTCAGGTAGATGGCATCCGTGTTCAGGGACCAGTCCAGTTTACTGTCCAGGTGCACACCTAGGTATTTATAAGTGTGCACCACCTCAATGTCTTTCCCTTGAATGTTGACTGGCTGAAGGGTGGGCCTAGACCTCCGAAAGTCCATGACCATCTCCTTGGTCTTGGAGGTGTTCAGAAGGAGGCAGTTCTTGTTGCTCCATTCACTGAAGGCTATCGTCAGATCCCTGTATTCCTCTTCCTGCCCGTTCCTGATATGGGCCACAATATCTGTGTCATCCGAGTATTTCTGGATGTGGCAGGACTCAACAGTCTCGCAGATGACGTCACATGCGACTGCAGGCTCAGCTCGTGGTTGAATGTAAACAACGATGGCAACGATGTGAGAGAACTCCCTCGGTACATAGTTCAGTCTAAGACCCACTGCCAGCAGTTCAATATCCTGACAGCAGATCTTCTCCTTTACTGTGATGTGAACAGGGTTGCACCATCTATTGTTCACAAGCAGAACCAGTCCTCCAACTTTATTCTTTCCACTTGCTCTGGCGTCTCTGTCCGCTCATACTGCAGTGAAGCCGGGTAAATCCACACAATGGTCGGGAATGTTGTCGTTTAACCATGTCTCTGTGAAACACATGATACAACACTCACGATATGCTCACTGGTTCTTCACAAGTGCCTCCAGTTCATCACACTTGTTAGCCAAGGAATTGACATTTCTCATGAAGATCGATGGTAGAAAAGGCTTATATCTCCATCTCCTAGCCTTTAGCTTAGCCCCTCTGCATCCACAGTATGGCTTCTTCAGCTCAGCTGGTATGAGATGTTTAACTCCACATCTGGTAAACTTTTAAGCCAGGAGTTCTTCCTTTGTGTACATTATCTTCTCCATCGTCAGATGAAACGATGACGTAGAATAAAAAACAGCAATCGACAAAAAAATATACTAATATATACAAATACATTGCAAAAAACCACGAGCTATGCAGACTTGCTGCCACTTGTTGTCAGTGCATCATTTGAAATTTTGATTAGAGCGTCAAGCTAAGGCTTCATTTATTGGAAACCTAAAGTTATATTAAAAAAGACCCTATAATGGCAGTGCACCTTATAGTAATGGCACTTTATTTATGTTCCATGTATGTTTATTAATAAATGTTTTCTCAACACCTTTAAAAAATCATTTAGATGTGTTTGTAAACTCTATCGAAACACCAATATGGCAACATATCTGTCATTTCCTTATATTGTATGGGAGTAAACCTGGAGAAGTGTATTCAGATTCTCCACCTTCATTAACTAAGAAATGAATGTCCACGGTTAACACAATTGTACAAAAAACATTTGTAAAAAACAGCTTTGGCACATTTAAAAAATGTTGAATATTGGAAGAGATCCTGCCACCTACTGCAGTAATAATAGGAGAGGAGGAATGAACCATCTTCTCAGGTAGGCTATACATTACTGTAATATCTTTGTACAGCTCAAGTCAGAAGTTTACAGACAGAGTTCTGGTTCATCAGCTCAGAGTTGTGGTTCATCAGCACAGAGTTCAGGTTCATTGGCTCAGAGTTCAGGTTCATTGGCTCAGGGTTCAGGTTTATCAACTCAGGGTTCAGCTTCATCATCTCAGAATTCAGGACCTGAACTCTGAGTTGATGAGGCTGAACTTCAGGTTCATCAGCTCAGAGTTCAGCTTCATCACCTCAGAGTTCAGCTTCATCAGCTCAAAGTTTAAGTTTGATGAGGCTGAACTTCAGCTTCAACAACAGATGACATCTTGAGGAAGGTAAATTATATGGATATATTGAACCAAAATTTCAAGACATCAGCCAGGAAGTTAAAGCTCGGATGCACACAGGTTGACTCCAAGCATACTTCCAGAGCTGTGGTAAAATGTCTTAAGGACAATTTAGTTGTGATGTATAAATTTCAAAACAGGTGTAAAGTCAAATGTTTGTAACTGTCTTCTGTCACAGCCAGTGTTTTTCCATTCACCCTGCCTCTGTCTCTCTCCACTCTGCCACAACTCCTCATCAGCCTCACTGTCCTCACCTGTTGCCTCCAGCTGCACTCCATCTCCAATCTAGCCAGTATATATGCATCCCCGGTTCACTCACTCTTTGCCAGATTGTTCTTAGTATCATGCTAGACTTTCCAGCATTCATCTCCAGACTGACTTCCCTGTATCAACTCTGCTCGTCCCTGACCATCCTGCCTTGTCTCTGCCCCGGTAAACGCCTCAGCCTTCTGTCCCCGTCCACGATCCTCCTGCATCCTTGACTATGTCTCCAGCCTGCTCCCTAACGGTACCGTTGCCTTCCCACCAATTCGTCCCTGTGTGTGTGAGTCTCCCCAACCTGCTCCACTCACCTGCTCCGCAACACGGCATCTCCAGCCCTGGCCCAGGACCTCTTCCTCTATCCACAATAACCACCTGTGTGCAATATCTCTGCTGGTTCATTAATAAAAGTCATTACCAACTATTCACTTGTTTGGTTGTGCTGCAATTGGGTCCTACCACACCCCGCTACAGTTTTCTGTACATCCTCTGTCTGCTAATAAAGTTCCTCCAGTTTTATGTCACTGTAATGTCTCTCTTCTTGGTTGTTAAATAGAAATGTAAGAGAGGTGAAGAGATGAATGCTGCTGAGAGTCAGTTCAAGTTAAAGTAATGTCAAAATCAGTAAGGCTCCCTGTGCATTTTTTCCACCTGCACAGTTCTGCTTTTTCCTGACCTGTGGGATACTCTCTCCTCTGGTTCCCCCACCCTGTTTGGTGCGTCCCTGCACAAAGCTCCCTTCTCTGAAACACATCCATCCCATCTCAGTTTTTCTCTCATTCTTCTGAGCGTTGTTTGGAGGGTTTGATGCTCTCTCTCAGACACAAAGATCTTTGACCGCTGGGATCTTTTTCCTTCTATCTGCAGTATCCATAAACAGCCAGTTGATCACCACAGGATTGAAGATGCTCTGATAGCTGCTCATCTGTCATGATGACATGTCACACTGGAACCAATCAAAAATATTTCATGAATTCTTAGATTAAGTGCTTTGTTTCTCTTGTTCCCCACTTCACTTGACTAGTGACAGTTCAAAAAACCTCTGCACCTCTGTTGAGTAAAATTTAATTTGGCTTTATTTTTAATTTCAGTGCTGTGACTTTATATAGTAATTTTTTTTTTTTTTTTTTACAAGAATTTAGTATTCAAGCATCTTCCAAGTCATATCACATTTAAAAAAGACAAAACTTTTCTCCAAATAAGGAGAAAGGGAGCCTCATTTAATTTTGATATCCTATTTTTCTTTTAATATTTTAAGTGTATCTAGTATCTTGTTTTTTCTGATTTTCAATATTATCAATAAAATACAGAGGTGTAGAGCAACTACAATGCATGTGTTTAAAAATACAATATTACTGTAATCATGAAAAATGGTTAAATACACCATGAGCTTGTTTATGTACTTCATACTCTTCATGTTGTTACATGAAACCATTTAAGATACAACATCATTAGCCTTCCCCTTCTTTCATGCACCTGTTAAGTAGTAATTTGCTTTATCACAATCTTGTGTTGTGTTGTGGTCTGATATACTGTTAATGAGATTATATTATATTATATTATATTATATTATATTATATTATATTATATTATATTAGATTAGATTAGATTAGATTAGATGAGGCCTGTATATGAGGCAGGATCTAAGCACACAAAAAGATGCCCAAAGGATAAACTCTCAACTCTAATATGCAAGAAAATGTGGACCATTAAATTTGTTTCTCATTTTC
>NW_019174574.1:1267683-1325292 GCF_002260705.1 Seriola dumerili | reverse complement strand
TAGCAACAAATATTTTTTGTTTCTTTTTGATGTACAGAATTATACTGAATTAGACTGTGTTAAAATGAACCAGCTCTTCTCTCTGTTTTCAGATTCACTCTTTGATGATGGCACAGGGAATTTTCCCTACTCCCTGGAAGGCGTTGGTGCAAAACCAATATCCCTTCCATGTGTTTGTCGTCGACCCTAAAACTGAACTAATTTGTATGACCAAGGTGCTTGACAGGGAGGTCATTGTTTTTAACAATGTGAGTGATCTGTGGCAGAGATTTTGATTCTATTTTGTTGTACTTTACAACTTTTATGTCACATTTCTTGCATAAGATTCAGTAATTGCTGACAGGAGCTGAATAATTCCTCTTCTATGTTTCAACTGTCAGGTGCTGGCAATGTTCACTGATGGCAGGCAGGCAGAAAGAACACATTGCCATACTGATTCAAGGTGGAGACGTGAATGACAACTCTCTGGTGTTTGGAGCCATCCAGCAGGGGGAGGTGAATGAACTCAGTGCTACAGGTTAGTGTTTCTGTTTTGTGAACAATTCTCACAAATCCCCATTCAGAGGCCTGGACTATGAAGCAGGATTTGAGGTTATCGAGGTAATTTCAGGTTTAACTCTGGGTTTTCAGTCCTACCACAGCAGCTCACTTGTTGCTGGGGTAAATCATCATGGTATCTGATGTTGAACTCCTACCTGCTCCGGTGCAACTTGACTTCAGAGGATCAGATCAAAACCTTTTCAACAGCTAAACTGACCAATTAGATCACTGGAAACACTGAGTTATCAATTCCTACAGGAATCTGCCTTCAAATTGACGTCATTGATGTCATTTTTAAAGATATACTGTATATTTATAACATTTAATAATTCTAAGAACTCTTACGTCTCTAACATCATTAATGAGAATTTTAATAGTCATGCTCTATTCAGCACTGTGGATTACACAAACACACCAACACATTTACCTCAAGAGTTTTTATCGGCTCAAAAGTGGTAATAAGTTTGCTTCTATTTTCCTCTATTTTCCTTAAAAACATCAGCAAGTATTAGCTTGAGCCGGTCAATGCAATGATTAACAAAGCCTATACCAACACTCAGAAAATAACAGTCTATATGTCTGAATTTACTGCCATTGATGGTAAGAACTCTTGGGATCTTATGACATTCTTAGAAGGTAGGGATTGTGTTTTGTCTCTGTTGGTATTCATGAATCAGTGAAAACCACTTTGCCGGAGTCCCACAAGGATCCATTCTCTGGCCCTTTTTGTTCAACCTTGTATGTGTTCCTCGTTGGCCATATGTTCAAGGCACAGGGTGGCTTGATATTGCATATGCAGATGACTCGCAGATTTATTTAGCTCTTTCCACTTAATGATTTTCAGTCCCATTGACTCTCTGTGTCTGTGTTTGGAGAGGTGAATGGCTGGATGCAACAAAACTTCCTGCAATTAAATAAAGACAACAGTGAGATAGTTCTGTTTCAGAACAAAGAAGGAAGGTTGCAAACTTAGAGCCTGCCTGGAGTCTAGAGCACTAAAGACATGTTAAAATCTCAACATCAAAACTATGACTAAATCTGCATTTTGGCATCTCAAACCACGTAGCTATGGAGAGACTTATGTGTCTAACCAAGACTTTAAAAAAATGTATTCATGCATTTATTCCTCCAGAGTTACATTGCATTTATTAATTTGGCAGATGCTTTTATCAAAGCGACTTACAAGTGAAGGACATCAGTAAGCTTCAGTGCAGTAGGAAAACTTAGTGTAAGTATTAAGTAACTACATCTATTTAATAAGTGCAAGGAGAATGTATAAGGAAGTGCAGTAAAGTATAGTAAGTGCCAGTTAGACATATTATGGTTTTAGGAAAGGAGGTGCTCTCAGAAAAGATGAGTTTTCAAGTTATTCCTCAAGACAAGAGAGTATATTATATTATATTATATTATATTAGATTAGATTAGATTAGATTAGATTAGATTAGATTAGATTAGAGGCCTGTATATGAGGCAGGATCTAAGCACACAAAAAGATGCCCAAAGGATAAACTCTCAACTCTAATATGCAAGAAAATGTGGACCATTAAATTTGTTTCTCATTTTCTAGCACAAATATTTTTTGTTTCTTTTTGATGTACAGAAATTATACTGAATTAGACTGTGTTAAAATGAACCAGCTCTTCTCTCTGTTTCAGATTCACTCTTTGATGATGGCACAGGGAATTTTCCCTACTCCCTGGAAGGCGTTGGTGCAAACCAATATCCCTTCCATGTGTTTGTCGTCGACCCTAAAACTGAACTAATTTGTATGACCAAGGTGCTTGACAGGGAGGTCATTGTTTTATACAATGTGAGTGATCTGTGGCAGATTTGATTCTATTTTGTTGTACTTTACAACTTTTATGTCACATTTCTTGCCATAAGATTCAGTAATTGCTGACAGGAGCTGAATATTCCTCTTCTATTGTTTCAACTGTCAGGTGCTGCAATGTTCACTGATGGCAGGCAGGCAGAAAGACACATTGCCATACGATTCAAGGTGGAGACGTGAATGACAACTCTCTGGTGTTTGGAGCCATCCAGCAGGGGGAGGTGAATGAACTCAGTGCTACAGGTTAGTGTTTCTGTTTCTGTGAACAATTCTCACAAATCCCCATTCAGAGGCCTGGACTATGAAGCAGGATTTGAGGTTATCGAGGTAATTTCAGGTTTAACTCTGGGTTTTCAGTCCTACCACAGCAGCTCACTTGTTGCTGGGGTAAATCATCATGGTATCTGATGTTGAACTCCTACCTGCTCCGGTGCAACTTGACTTCAGAGGATCAGATCAAAACCTTTCAACAGCTAAACTGACCAATTAGATCACTGGAAACACTGAGTTATCATTCCTACAGGATCCTGCTTCAAATTGACGTCATTGATGTCATTTTTAAAGATATACTGTATATTTATAACATTTATAATTCTAAGAACTCTTACGTCTCTAACATCATTAATGAGAATTTTATAGTCATGCTCTATTCAGCACTGTGGATTAACAAACACACCCAACACATTTACCTCAAGAGTTTTTATCGGCTCAAAAGTGTAATAAGTTTGCTTCTATTTTCCTCTATTTTCCTTCAAAAACATCAGCAAGTATTAGCTTGAGCCGGTCATGCAATGACTTAACAAAGCCTATACCAACACTCAGAAAATACAGTCTATATGTCTGAATTTACTGCCATTGATGGTAAGAACTCTTGGGACTCTTATGACATTCTTAGAAGGTAGGGATTGTTTTGTCTCTGTTGGTATTCATGAATCAGTGAAAACCACTTTGCCGGAGTCCCACAAGGATCCATTCTCTGGCCCCTTTTTGTTCAACCTGTATGTGTTCCCTCTTGGCCATATGTTTCAAGGGCACAGGGTGGCTTGATATTGCTATGCAGATGACTCGCAGATTTATTTAGCTCTTTCACTTAATGATTTCAGTCCCATTGACTCTCTGTGTCTGTGCTTTGGAGAGGTGAATGGCTGGATGCAACAAAACTTCCTGCAATTAAATAAAGACAACAGTGAGATAGTTCTGTTTCAGAACAAAGAAGGAAGGTTGCAACTTAGAGCCTGCCTGGAGTCTAGAGCACTAAAGACATGTTAAAAATCTCAACATCAAAACTATGACTAAATCTGCATTTTGGCATCTCAAACACGTAGCTATGGAGAGACTATGTGTCTAACCAAGACTTAAAAAAATGTATTCATGCATTTATATCCTCCAGAGTTACATTGCATTTATTAATTTGGCAGATGCTTTTATCCAAAGCGACTTACAAGTGAAGGACATCAGTAAGCTTCAGTGCAGTAGGAAAACTTAGTGTAAGTATTAAGTACTACATCTATTTAATAAGTGCAAGGAGAATGTATAAGGAAGTGCAGTAAAGTGCATAGTAAGTGCCAGTTAGACATATTATGGTTTTAGGAAAGGAGGTGCTCTCAGAAAAGATGAGTTTTCAAGTTATTCCTCAAGACAGAGAGGGGCACCCCTGCACTGACGAAATTCAGTACCTCATTCCATCATCAGGGAACATCAGATGATAACAGACTGGACTGAGACTGTCTTGTATGCAGTGATGGCAGAGCCAGATGACATTACTTGGAGAAATGCAGTGTCCAAGAAGGAGCATGAGGCTGTACACCCAGAATTCACTGTGAAGGCAGCATTAGTGACTTGAATCTGATTCGGGCGGCCATGGGTAGCCAGTGTCGCTCGATGAGTAGGCTGATCAAAGACCAGACAGGGTGCTGCATTCTGGACCAACTGCAAGGGTTTCACTGTCCACAAAGGAAGGCCTGCCAGAAGCATTGCAGTAGTCCAGGTGAGAGATGACCATGACCTGAACCAAGAGCTGGGTGGCATACTGAGTCAGTTAATGCAACATGGTTTGAGAAGGAGAGCTGGTCATCAAACATTACACCCAGTTTTCTATTGAACTTAGTTCGGGTAAGGGATTGAGAGAGACTGATTGGCCAGGATGACTAGGAGTTCAGTCTTAGATAGGTTTAATTGAAAGTGGCATTCCTTCATCCATGTGGCTATGTCAGAGAAAGAGAGAGGCCGAGATCCGCACAGGAACAGTAGGGTCGTTTGGTAGGAGTTGACTATCACAATGCTCTCCTCACTGGTTTACCAAATAAGACTATTAGACAGATTCAGCTTATTCAGATGCTGCTGCAAGGTTCTATATAAACCCAAAACAAGACGACATATTACTCCAGTTGTCAGGTCTTTGCACTGGCATCCAGTCAGATACAGATTTGAGTTATTGTCTACTTGTCACTAAATGGTTTGGGCCATAAATATTCTGGAATGTTTGATGTAGGCCTACTGTATATTAACCAAATAGGTCTTGATTTAGGTCTTACCTCTTCTACGAAAGCCTTTCCTCTTACAATGTTAGTAACAGTTTGTAAGATGGCTGTAAAAGTGGACTGGTGAGATCTTTCAACGTTTAATGTCCCTGACAACCTATAGTCTTATTTAGACCCTTGTTAGCAACCAGCCTTTTTTAACAGATGTAAAAGCTTAAAGAAATCAGGACTGGAGTATTTACTGACATATTATATGTTGTAGAATAAAATGTGTAAATGTCTTGAGATTGTGTTAACCACACACCTTATTTCAGTTATCTGTTCGTCACCAGACGCTGGCACTGGAGGAGAATCACTGTGGATTTATTGAACTTCGGTAAATTTGGTTTATTTTATTTTGTCATTCAAACTTTTATCATGAGATTTTATTATTGTACATTCTAGTGTGGCATTGCAACATTGTTTTTTAGTGTGGGATGAGACTGTGAAGTTAGCCAGCTGCAATCTTCTCCCATACTGAACAAGTTTCTAGCTAACCATGTCACTTTAGTGTTCATAGTAAGTGCCTAACCTGTTAAAAAATTTACAGTAAATTACAAATCGTATTTTTTTCTGAGAGAAAAAAAAACATTATTTCATACTAAAATAATTGGTAAATCTTGTTGCTTTTGTCAAGTTATTTCAATTAAAATGTAACATTTTTTGTGTTTCAATAGCTAACCAGTTTTGTCTTACTTGTCTTTGTGTGTGTGTTTTTTTTTATTACAGTGTGTGACTGGAGTTTCGCCACCACTGAGGGGTGCAATATTGTTGCTTGCTTGTGCAGAGGCAAGTTGATTTCTCTCAGTACTTCTGTGTTATAATTAAATCAGGTGTGCATTGTACAAGTTGAAGCTAAAAGTTGCAGGACAGGAGGAATTTAAAGACTGGGTTGAGCGCATTAGAGTTTTCTCTATTAGTATATGCATTGACTATTATTAACAGGTTTCTGGTCAGGATCAACCCTGTGGATGGCAAAAAGTGCTCTGCCAGACAGGGAGGGTGGTGCAGAGGAAGGTGATGGCTGTCAAACCACAAACTGAGGGCCAGTGGAAGGCAGCCAGTGGCCTGTTGGCCACCACCCACATGCCCTTCATTGTTGTCAAACACGAAAACAAAATGTTAATGAAATGACATTATGGGAGGGAGCACGGCTTCCTTTACTCACAGCACACACACGACTTGCTCTAAACACACATTCCCCCACACTGCACACAGAGCTAGTCTTACTAGCGTTTAAGGCACGCTATACTGACCACCCCACACGGCTAAGCTTAAGCATAAGGCAATATTTGACATGCTGGCACCCTCCGCTAGGAGGCACGATAGGTAAGCCATACTGCCCAACCCACGACTCGTCACTTCCCCTTTAAATCAGTCCTCCCACTCCACACTATTAAAACTACAAAAATGGCCGACCATACAATACATATACATAAATAATCAACGCAAGGAAATAAGGATAAAGTTCGTAAAATATACTTAACTCGCCTACACGGCGAGACCCTCCCCCGGGGTCTGAGCTTGTGCCGCCGTCCAACTCCCCGGGGAAACGGCTTCGCTGGACGGCGAGACAGAAACCGGTTGGCAGCCGGATAAAAGCGGAAACAATACACCAGGTAGCACACAGGGAGCAGTAGCAGCACAACACTCTCTAAAGTGGGCCCTAGTTTAGCTACAGGAGGCACTCAGCCTCCCCTCCTAACACAGGGACAGCTTACCCCTGGCTACCTGTCTTCGTCGCCGGCAGCTCTATATAACTGTGAACGACACCCTTGCAATCAGAGTGCCGTGCCGCCAAACGTGTTGCTCCAACCCCGTCATGCTCCCTCTGCCCGTCTTTTCACTGTTCGTCTCTCCTCCTCGTGCCATCAGTCACAGCTGCAACAAATCATTCATTACACACAGGAGTCCCCTCTCCTGATGTCACTCACTGGGGGGAATCCCCCTCAATCTCGCTACAATATTAAGTTTATAAGTAAAAAATAATAGTATGATTATTATTAATAGTAATTTATATAATTCATAATGATCAGCAGTAATATATACATAACTGTAGATATTGCAGTACAATGCTGTATAATAAAATACAGTAACTTGCTGGCAACCGTGCTGCCAGAAGAAAATTGTAAACAGCTGTGCATTGGCTTGCCACCTGTCCCAGTTTTCCAGGGACTGTTCTCTGTTTTGAGCAACTGTCCTGGAAAATTTATATTCTTTCCTGGGACACGAATTATCCTGGTTTTTGTGAAATTACACTTCTAATTTAAAATTCATAGTTCATAGTTTCAAAGAAAAACTAATTTGTAGGGGTGTAAATCGGAAATCAGTTTTAATTTAAAATATGCGAGTGCATCGATACACGGACCCCTGGATCGGCCGGTTCATTTAAATTGATTTAAATGAACCGGCACTCAAATACAGTAAAACAGCACTCAAATACAGCGGTAGCACGACTTCCCCATGTTGTCACTTAGTGAGACAACATGGGGAAACAGGAGATGAGGAGGCTAGTAGTACAGCTAGCACAAAGACACGACAGGACAAAGACACGGATATTCATTGTACATTCATTCATTGAATGAAAAAAGGATTCTAATGATAAGCTAAGGATTCTCTAATAAAAAAAACATGGACATTGTCTGTGGCTGCCAGGACTTGAGGATGTGAGGTCCAAAGACTGTCTCTTCCTGCTCCGACCACACCTTCCAGGTAGCATCCTTGGCCTTTATTAGTTTCCCTCTCAGCCACCACCACTAGGTGGGGTCAACTCAGACAAAAAAAAAGATTAGATTTTCCAATTCCAATTTGGCTCTTACACATCCGGTCCCTAAATGTTTTAAGTTTAACATAAAACAATTACTCAATACGTAATAGTAAGGGAGCCAATAAGTAACATAAAAAAAGACATACATTACATAGTTTTGGTCTAGTCATGAGCTTTCTTCCAGGAGAGGGCATAGCTTTGTCAGTGGCCGCTCTATGATGCTCGTCTTTGTCTTGTGTTTTACTGACCGGACCAGTGCAATGGTATCAAGCTTTGTCTTCAGGATTCTTGCCAGAGGCCATGAAGAGTGTGGGGAGGTAGGGTCAACTATTACCACTATGTCTCCCACTTTGAAGTTTTCCCTCACCTTGGACCACTTCTGCCTTTCTTGCATAAGTGTCAGATATTCTTGTGTCCATCTCCTCCAGAACAAATTGGCCTGATACTGTATTTGTTTCCACTGAAAACTCACCGGGAGGCAGAACAGATTGAGAGTTAAGCAGAAGGACTTAGTTTGGGGTGAGAGGCTCCAAATCAAAGGGGTCAGAGGAAGGATTTTTTAAGGATTGCCTCAACCTCACATAAAACTGTCTAAAGACCTTTATCATCTACAGTTTGTTGTTGTAAAACAGAGTTCAAGATCCATTTGACTGATCTGATTAATCTCTCCCATACATCCCATTGAAGTTCCAGCCTATTCCCCTCTCAAGCATGACTCTTTGGATCTTACTGCTGTTAAAACTGGACAAATCGCTTTTTAGTTCCTTTTCCGCACAAACGAGGTTGGTACCATTGTCAGACCAGATATGCTTTACCTGGCCTCGTCTGCATACGAATCTCCTTATGGCATGGATACAGGAGTCTGTGTTGAGGGAGCAGACCATCTCAAGATGAACGGCTCTGCAAGACAGACATGTAAAAAGCACACCATATCTTTTTACCAAGCTTCTCCCTCTTTTTTTTCCACCGGGCCAGAATAGTCCATGCCAACATTGGTAAACGGTGGGAGATCTGGCTGGGTCCTTTCTTGTGGCAAATTAGCCAATTTTTGTTCCCCTGTCCTACCTTTCAAACGTCTGCAGGTCACACATTTAGAAATTACTATACTCTTCTTGCTGCACTATTACCACTGATTAGCCAATATTGTTTCGCAGTTGAGCAAGGATGTAATTTCTGCCGCAGTGTCCAAACCTTTCATGGACATGGCACAGCAACAGATTGGAGATGTGAGACTGTTCGGGAAGGATGCTGGGATACTTTACGGTCTGAGACATAGCTGCTTGTGACAGTCGTCCTCCTACTCTCAGCAACCCATCCTTCAAAAATGGATGTAGTCGGTAAATTGTGCTGTTTTTGCAAACACTTGATGGTGTTGTTTCAAACACATTTGGGAATGCCTGCTTCTGAATAAAGGATACAACAGCTCTCTCAGCCCTCCCAAGATCTTTCACAGATATGCACTGACCACTGAGTGTCGATTTGAAGGCTTGCGGCTGAGATGTCAACTTCTGATGGCGATGGCGTGTGTTGACATTGGAGGCTGTCTCCAAGCTTTTGAATCCAGGCAACAGCTTTCAATAGTCTGGTCCAGTCTGAGAAGAAATTGAGAAGCTTATGGGTTTGACTTGAAACATCTTGAATTATGACGTTATACATAATAGTGTTGATGAGGTGCCCAAAGTAGCTGACCTCAGTGGCGCATACGACACTCTTTTCTGTGTTGAGTTTCACTCCTCTCTCTCTGGAACATTGCAGCATGGCACGGAAGTTTTCATCATGTTCCTGTTTACGTCTGCCATATATGACAATGTCATCCACTATTGCCATGACTCCTTTTAGATCTTCGTAGGTCTCATTCACTTTCTGCTGGAACTCGTCTTGGGCGGATTTAAGCCCAAAAGGTAAGTGCAGGAATCTGTACCGTCCAAACACTGTGTTGAATGTTGTCAACTTGGAAGACTCTTCTGTGAGCTTTATAGCCCAGTAGCCTGACTTGGCATCCATGACGCTAAAGTAGCATGCTCCAGCTAACCTGGATGTAATGTCATCGAGGGTTGGTAAGGGGTAATGCTGTTGTTTGATTACCTTGTTCAAATCTTTAGGATCGAAGCATATCTTCAGCTTGTCTGTGCCTGTTTTTTTTTTTTTTTTTTTTACATCTTGTATTCCTAATCTCTTGAAAACACGTGTGGGAATGACATTAGCTGAGGCCCCGGTGTCTAACTTAAATCTGACTTTGTTTCGGTTTGGTCCCACTTGTAAGTTTGCTAAAGCCTGTTCTGCATCATGAGTGTTGTTTCCTTGTGTTACTGCATCAATAAACAAATCCTCATCGTCTGTAATTTCATCTGGTTCATTTTCACTTACTGCGTGAACTCCTTTTCCTTGCTTGGAACAATACACTTTTGCAAAATGATTCCATTTGCTGCATATTTTGCACTGCTCTCCTTTTGCTGGCCAGCTATCCTTCACGCCATGTGCCTTGTTTCCACAGTATCCGCCGGTTTTAGCGCAATCTCGGTATTCCGCAGGCTTGTGAGCGTCATTGGAATGTCCCTTTGTCCTGTCTTGGTGCGTTGTCCAAGCTACTTTCTTTGAATGCTTTCTGCAAATAGCATGAACAGTCTGTTCGTGTGAACTGTTGCTGCCATCTATTGTTTTAAGTTGCACTTGTGCTATTTTGTGAGACCTAGCAATGTCTATTGCTTTGTCCACAGTCAAATCAGATCTGACATTAAGCAGCTTTTCGCAAAGTTTAGGCGAATGAATTCCAAACACAACACGATCCCTTATCATCTCTTCGCTGTTAGTATATCCACAGTCCTTCACAAGCAGTCTCAAGTCTGTGACAAACTGTTCGAAAGGCTCGCTAGCTCCCTGTACCTTCTCATGAAATTTGTAGCATGCGAAAATCACATTCGACTTCGGTATTACTCAGGCATCAAAACAATCATAGTATGTTTTCAATACCTTGTTTTCGTCGTCTGTTAGTGTCCATGTATTGTAGATGTCTCTACCTTTATCTCCGACCCACACTAGAAGGTAACTGCATTTCTCGTCCTCCGGTTCTTCTCGAAAACATCAATTTTACGTGGAGTTTGAACTTGCGCCATGCTATGGGCAGGTTGCTAGCATCTGACGTCCATTCTGTTCGAGTTGTCTTTCACTCTTAAACTCTGACACCATGTCTTGGTCATACTAAATGTACAAAAATCCAGGATCACACTGGTGTGATATAGATCGTAGTTTATTAACTAGTTTGAGAGCAACATGTGAATCGTGTCGTTCGTCATTACACACCAGATACATACCGAGCATGCGCAGTAAGAATGCAGGTTACAAATGATGATGCGCATTGATTGGCCAATGAGAACAGTCATCTCATATAAGTGATGCTTTCAACTAAAATCATCTATTATATTTGATGTGAATATTACACTGTGGTCACTTGCAAAAAAATACCTCTGCATAGCAGCCACCAGTGTGGCGTCAGAACGAGTTTTCAGCACTGCAGGAGATATTGTTTCTGCACAATGTATTGTACTCCGACATGATCATGTTGATCAACTGATCTTTCTCAAGAAGAACATTGACAAGCACAAGCATACATGAACTTCTTCACTGTATGTATGGTATAAACAGGTTATGTCCAATCTTGTGTCCATAAAGGTATGTGCCCAATTTGCCTTATTACCTAGCAACTGCCGCCCAACCACAACCGCGACGCCATGGCATCGGCGAGTGTTTAGGGCGCATATCAAGTCAGTGAAGACCTGGTGCAGACGCCCTCAGCAGCGAGTTTCTGGTTTGACATCCAGCTGGCTGGACTTTACTGCATGTCACTCCCCTGCTCTGTGTCTCTATTGTCCTTTCAAATAAAGGCAAAAAAATAGCTTAAGACAAATTTTTTTTTTTGTGACCAAAATTAAAATACATAAAAAATCATCCGTGTCCCGGTGTTTCACATATCATAGGTGATAACCCTATTCCTGCAGCACTTACACATAGCTATTGCAGCATCCATTCTGGGCTTATAGGCCACAACATGGTTGAACAAAAGTTCACTATGTTCTTGCATACGCATCCAAAATTTTCAAATATTTAGTTAAGAAAAGGCGCTAAATATTTTTTAAAAAGGGCGCTACAGGAAGAACCTCCACTGCACCGCGCAGATAGGTTTCCATGTTGCCATGGCGACACAGGGGAGGGGCAGTGTAACACCCACCGGAAACGGTGTCTGCAGTGCTAGCAGAAAATGAAGAGGAGGCAGACCTGATCTCTTCTGTGGAGTCTATTCCTCACATATCCCTGCACGTATGTGTGTTGAATGTGTGAAATCAGTGTGGAGACACTCAGTGGTATGACTGGACTCCAGAGAGCGCGCTTTGATGAAGTAGTGCGCTGACTGTGGGAAACGTCGCACCGGCCGCCAGTAGACTGTGGGAGAAGCTGAGCGGTCCTGCCCCCTTCAATGACCAACCTTCAGTGCTAGCGATAAAAGCCTCGCTGGCGACACAGTAACCATGGAAGACTACCATGAGTATCCTTAAGTATTGTTACTGCTGAGCTCTTGGCCCCTAGTGTTACGGTTTCAATATGCCCGACCGGCAGTGCTCCATGAGGCTCGCAGTTGCCTGATATTAACGTTATAGGCCTGCTTTTTCCATCTGGAAAGTTCTTGGCAGGGGAAAGCAGGCCAGCTAGCGCCGCTAGCGTTAGCCTTTTCCGCGCTGCGGCTCTGGGCTTTTCCAGTGCGGGGTTTTCCATGACCACACCATTGACATTGTTGTCTATCAATTCGAGGACGTTTTAACTCCAAGAAGTATTTTATGGGATTCATATCGGCGAAGGAGAAGTGGGCCTAAGCCAAAATGGTGAACTGGAGGCGACTGCTGCGAATGTCCAACCGATCGTTTCTGGCCTTCATATTCTTCTTCTCCATGTCCACCACTTGTCTCTACTTCATTTATGTGGCTCCTGGAATAGGTAAGTAAACAGAGGTTTACACTAAACGGCTTGCAAGGCAACAGATAATGTTATTATGTCTGGATTATATGCTGCAGTCCAACAAGCTCCCGCTGCTGTCACAGTCCACGCTAACGTTAAAAGCCTTAGCTAACAGGCTAACTAGCCCACAATGAAAGGTCCACCCCAGGCCATAATGTCCAGCTGGCCCTCGCTGTGTAGCGATGTTACACACCAAATTGCGTCTCCCAATGGCAGTGGATTGAAAGATTACCTGGATATTTTCCCTTGTGTTGTATTTATGGATGATATGTATTTAGCTAGCGTTTGACAGCAGACTTGTGAATGAATGGACTGTGGGCATCACTCCTAATGTTGTGTGGGGTTCTACCCAAGCGATCAGGATCTACACCAACATGGGCAAATTCAGCTATATGACTGGTTCACATGTAGTGAAGAGTGGGTCAGATGTTCCAATATTCACCATCTCATGCTAAGAATGTACACCAGAGTTTTTCAGTTTCTGAAACAATATTATAGTAATCATTGGTTCCTGAACTCTGAACAATCTTGTCTCAGTGTGTATTGTAATTGCTACAATATACACTGGTCGTATGTAAGTAACCTCATAATGTCATGTGTATGTTATGCAATGTTGGGATGGTTACATTGGATGGATACATTAATAGGCTACAGATTACTAATTACTCTGTTATAAGTAATGTAACAGCTTTAATTGCTTAAAGGAATGTAACTCATTACATTTGATTACTTTTTGATTACTTTTCAGTACCTCTAATTTAGTCTGTTGGCACTCTGGTTTCATATGAACCTGGAGATGTCATTAGGTTCTGACATTTCTACAAACAGCTGAATGAAGTTAGTGTTATTAGACCTCATACCTGTCACCTGTCTGACCTGTGTGGTCTACAGGTATGTCATCAGAAGACTTTCCTGTTATATTCTGCATATCAGCTTTTTACAGAAAAGAATATATTCAGATGGAACTCCTTTGTAATCACCAACATTTTCATTAATAACTTTAATTTAATTACAATAATTTTTTTCTCTGTGAATTTAACAGATTAGTTACATGTATTTTGTAATTTAATTATGCAATCCTGTTATGTGTAACCAGTTTCTCCCTAACACTGATGATATGATAGTTGACAAGATCCTGTTCTTGATGTACAGTACAGTAAAGCCCTGATGCTGGAGCAAACAGATGTCTACAGAGGTCTTCACTACAACAACTTTGACAAATCCAAGATATCTTTTTGTTATCTGGCTCCACTGAGCCCAACATTGTCGAACCAGTACTATGAAGTTGGTTATCACCTGGTTCAGTTAACTTTGGGTTTACCTGTCCAGCTAAAAGCGCATTCATGTGAAAGAGGAATAGTTTTTAACTACAAACAACATTGTCAGAACCATGAATAAAGTATTAATATGATATGAGACAAAAACGCTGATACCTGCAGGTAAATTCAGTTATAGTGACGCATAAAGTGAATTTCAACAAGGTGAAATGTAAACAATATGATCACATGACTACAATAAAAAAGAAACAAATAATTTCCAATGAACAAAGTCAGACTGAGGATATACTCTAAATAAGAACATGAATTATCATGAAGTTTCTTCTTTGACTACCTGACTGAAATCTTCATTTATGATCAATATAAATATTTCAGTGTCTGGATCATTTTTGGGTTAGTTTTTATTCCTGTTGTGGTCACAGAGTCTCCTCATGTTATTCTGAACTGCAGTGATGATGAAGAGAGTAAAAGCTTCATCACTGTTAGAAATCCTGTTGGATTAAAGAAGCTGTGTTCAGTTCAAATGAAGCTGGAAAAGTCATTGTGTGGTTATTTAGTGTGACAAACTCTTATCTGTTTGTTAGAAGCTCTGTTTTAAAAGCAGAGTGAAAACATGGAAAGACTCAAACAGCAAAACATTGACTGATCTACTGATCTTTCTTATTGATCACTTTATTGTAAACTCTTTTTACCCTGTTGTTGGATCCTGTAGAAATGATGACTAAATTTTTCCACTGATCTGATAGGTCAGTCTGGCTGTTGACAGGTTTTGATCTGATCCTCTGAAGTTAACCTGCTCTGGAGCAGGTTAGGAGTTCAGCATCAGTTACCATGGTGGTTTACCCCAGTATCAAGTGAACCACCATCATAACCTCAGATCCTGCTTCATAGTACAGACCTCTGGTCTCATTCACACCTGCAGCTTGAAAGCTGATCATGTATATGATTGATAAACACACTTTTACTGATGATCAGTGGTGGTGTTTCTTGAGAGGAGAGGAAGTTCAGAGAAATTTACTGTAGACTTGTGTTAGCCTAGGGTCCAGCAGCATGATTGTAGACAGGGTGGTTTGTGTTCTAGATCTAGTACTGTAGGTTGTAGTAGTTGGTTGTTGTTTTGTTGTGCAGAGGGCCAGGTACTGAAGCTGATGCTGCATTATGGCAGAAAGACTTCGGAACTCATGAACACAGATGACACCTTGTACAGTGGGCGGCTGTGGCTCAGGTAGTAGAGCAGGTTGTCCACTAATCAGAAGATCGGTGGTTCGATCTCCAGCTCCTCCAGAGTGCGTGTTTAAATGAACCCTGTTCCTGTGTGTGCATGTGTGTGTGAATGGCAGCACATGTTGTGGTCACACCTTTTGTACCTTTAGTATCACACATTGCTGTTTCTCTTAAGAATATAGAGATAATACTTTTTCTGCTATAGCAACCCATGTCCAGTTCATTTAATATTGTCACACTAGTGGATTCAATAGACCCCATATCAATGGCAGCCACCTTGGTTGTAAATGAAAGTGCTTCAGTCACTCCTCTGTCAGTCATCAAATCCCACCCATCTGTGATAAACGGTTGTGATTTGGCCCGAGCTGTTTCAGTGCAGATGGAAATCTCTCTGAATGGAAGGGGGGCATACCCCTCTGAACTAGTTAGAAACTGCACTGATTAGAAATTTTGTCTGACTTTCACCTGCGCTGCTGAACGTCACCAGGTCACACAGCATTAAAAGCTCTGTGACCACAGAACTTTGTCCTGATTGTTTCAAGGCTTCACTGACACCCATGACGTGTTCTGTGTTTTATTATTATTTTATTAAGAACTTCATTATCTCCTGTGGTTCTCTGCATTGTACTAGATCAGCGCATCTTTTACATATGGCCACCAACACTAACGTTTTCATTTCCTGCAGAAAGCAGTAGAAACAATTTTAGTGAAAGAGAAGTAATGTTCCTATACTTTATTTGTAACAGAAATACTGCAATGGACAGCTTCTATCATACAACTTGAAGTTTCTGTATAAATTCTAATACTGTCTGTCGGACAGTTAGTTTTTAAACTGTGTTATCTAGTGACCAGGATTTGGCTCCTCTGTTCTTAGTGTCATTTTGATTAACTTGTTAATTCTTTGCAGTGTAATGTAATTCCCAGTGTGGCTGGGGTATTTGTGTCAGATCACAGCTGACGTGGCACCTTTGTTTCATAATAATAATAATAATAACACCGCAGTACATATGAAAAACATGATACTGTCCACTCACAGCTCAGAGCAACAGGCTGTTACACCTGATAATCAATCAAGTTTGGGAACGTGTTAACAGCTATGTTGAAACACTGATGAGAGTGCAGGTAAGGAGAGACAGTAAAGAATAAGTACTGCTTTAAATCTATATGTGAGGGGCACCACAACAGCCCAATGATCACAAATACTTACAGAAAATGCAACCACATGAAATTTTAACACACTCTCAAAAAATGTTCACATATGCAACTGTGGTTGCAGTCTGGAGCCCTGCATGTGTACTCACTGCAGATTAGTTATTTGAAAAATATTTCTATGAAAAATATTCTATCAGGTAAAGATATAAATGATCACTTCTTTTGTGTATGAACTCTTCCCTTGGTTGTTTGGGATTTGAAAGAATCAACAGTTTAGCCATGGCTTGGTCCTGACTACTGGTGAGAAATACGCTGTATTTTGACCTTTTCTCCTTTTCTACATACATGCGTGAATCCACAGATCTAAATTATTGACAGCATCCATAATGTCTGACTGTAGAGATGCGGATGAGTTACAAATAAAAGGAAGAATCTGAATAAATGAGTGGTGGAGCGTAGCAAAATTTAGATGACTCCATGCAGAACCTGAAGCCTCACTGAAGCTGCTCCATGCAGGCGCAGCACCTCACTAAGACTGTTTGTGTTGGTTGTTGTCACCATCTGTACATGGCACGCTTTTTGAAATTGCAGGAAGTTCATGTCTGTAGTTGGTTATAGTGCAGGTAATTGTGTGCAAATTACATTACAGGAAGGTTTTTTTTCTTGAGCTGTGTGTGAATCAACAGCTGGAGTGAATATGTCTGTGGCTGCAGGTCTCCTCTTAATGTTAGCTCGGTGCAGGTCTCCTGTCTGTATGTTAGGTTGGTACAGGTCTCTGAATGTTAACTTGGTACAGCTCTCGGAATGTTAGCTTGGTGCAGATCTCATCTCTGGATGTTAGCTTGATGCAGGTCTCATCTCTGGATGTTAGCTTGATGCAGGTCTCTGAATGTTAGCTTAGTGCAGGTCTCCTCTCTGAGACTGAGATTCCTCTCTGAATGTAAGCTTGATACAGGGCTCTGAATGATAGCTTGGTGCAGGTCTCTCTCAATGTTAGTTTGGTACAGGTGTCCTCTCTGAATGTTAGCTTGATGCAGGTCCTCTCTGAATGTTAGCTTGATGCAGGTCTCATCTCTGGATGTTAGCTTGATGCAGGTCTCTGAATGTTAGCTTGGTACAGGTCTCCTCTGAGACTGAGATTTCTCTCTGAATGTTAGCTCAGTAAGGTCTTTGAATTTAAGCTTGGTACAGGTCTCTGAATGTTAGCTTGGTGCAGGTCTCTGTCTGAATGTTAGCTTGGTACAGGTCTCTGAATGTTAGCTTGGTGCAGGTCTCCTCTCTGAATGTCAGCTTGGTACAGGTCTCTGAATGTTAGCTTGGTGCAGGTCTCCTCTCTGAATGTTAGCTTGGTGCAGGTCTCCTCTCTGAATGTCAGCTTGGTACAGGTCTCCTCTCTGAATGTTAGCTTGGTACAGGTCTCCTCTCTGAATGTTAGCTTGGTGTAGGTCTCCTCTTTGAAAGTTAACTAGGTGCAGGTCTCCTCTCTGAATTTTAGCATGGTGTAGGTCTCAGATGGTTTGTAACCTGTTGTATTTTCCTTGGTTTTCTGTGCAGTGTGCTTCTAACAGGCCTGTGTGGATTATCAGTCAGTCTGGGATTCAACATCCAGCTGAGAATTTAATTTGAGGACTCAGAACCATCAGTTCATTCTTTGCGTGTTCTGCCTTCCCTGTGACAAACCAGAGTAAAGATTGATAAGTGTTTTAAGTAGCAGATATAGAAGAGAATATATAATCCTGGATAACCCTGTTTTGATTTCAGGGACTGTGACAAACATTTTACTGAAGTTCACAGGCTCAGTATTTGTGTTTATCAGCAGGAGCATCATCTGCTTTGACCTGCGTGCCTTTACTCTTTCACTCGCTCACCAACCAGGACTGCCTGGCAGCTCTGTGATAAGACTTTATCATCCCCAAACACCGTTATGTTTACACTCTGAAATCCTCTGGCCAATAGCAAGAGTGACACTAGGGTTTTGTAATGTGATGATATATATACAGTATATATAATAAAATGTTACAGTGGCAAGAACAAGTGAGTTAAGCTTTGGAATCACCTGCATTTTGTTATAAATTTGTCTTAAAATATGATCAGATATTCATCAAAATTACAGTCAACAACTATTATCTATTTGAACTGATAATACATAAATCATAATGTTATTCTTGTCCAAACATCATTTAAACATTAGACCCTTGTACTGATCAAAAAACCTGCTAACATCTGTCTTCTGTCATCAGTGTGACTCCCAGATCACATGACACCCAGGTCACAGTAGTAGTAGACAGTAGTCACAGGTATTTATGTTTTACAATTTACATGTTCAGTTCATTTTGTTGTTGCTTTTTTGATCTTGCTTTGTGTAATTTTATACATATTTGACATACTGGTTAACTTGTGAGTGTTTTCTAATGGGTTACAATAGGGGCTGTCTTTGAGACAAATTTTAATTGTAAACAGAGTTCTGTACAAGCATCAACCTCTGGACAATGAAGCCAACACTGAAGGAACAAAAACTGGCTCCAACAGTGATTCCATCCCCATTGACTCCCATGTTAAAATGTCCAACTTAACAGCAGAAATAAACATGTTTACAGCCTGGTACAAAAACAGTTTTGGTCTCTAGAGCAAATTTTCACCTTCATGACAACTCTGTTTAAGTCACCTGATTACATTTTACTAAGACTTAAAGTTATGTAGGATTTAGGGCGTGGCCTCTTTGAGTGTCAGTCTCAGCTCCAGACACCCCCCACCTCTTGCCCATTTCTGGATTAGCTAGGAGTTAGGGGTGGAATCGGACACTGCCAAGATGGCGACGGTGGGGCAGCTTACTCTGAGCTTCAGAAACCTGTGGGAGACATCACAGAGGCTGCGTCCATCTTTATTTACAGTCTATGGTTGTCTGTGTTGCAGTAGCCTTGAAAACATTGAAGTTGTTGACAAACCAGGTGACACCATCTGACATCATCATTCCCAGTCTGTCATGGGACCTTTGGTTTGTGCTCGCTGCGGCTTGAGAATCAGTTGTGGTGTTGTACAGTAAGTGAGGACAGCTGTGTCTACATGAAGCAATTGTAATGCAGTAAGAGACTAACATCATTTCTCCTGTCTCTCTGTCAGCCAACACATACTTCTTCATGGTGCAGGCTCAGGGCATCATGTTGAGAGACAACGTCAGAACCATCGGCCAGATGATCCGACTGTACACCAACAAGAACAGTACACTCAACGGGACAGGTGAGTCATATACATATTGAACCACTGAATCCTCCTGCTCAAAGCCCACATAGTCTACAAGTAAACTCAGAGCCCATGTGATCTACATGAAGGGCTGCTGTGATTAGTCGCCATTATCGACTATGTCGACTAGGAAAAAGCATCAACGTCAATGTTTTAAGTCAACAAATCGTTTTCCATACATTAATTTATTTGTGGGGGCCAGTCACTATTAACTGCCATATATTTATTTTCTATTTATCATTTATGGTTGCACTGCCTCTCTGTCTCCTGCTCTGCTCTCTCTGTTCCCTGGGAGAGCCGGTGCTGCAGGTACACAGTGCATACACACACACACACACACACACACACACACACACACACACACACACACACACACACACACACACACACACACACACACACACACAAAGTAAAGTGAGACGAACTAGAACAATCAATTCTAGTCCTGTTCTGAATTTATTCTTTTAAAAAAAGAACCAGTGATAGTGTGACCTTCCACCAGACATTTCTGCAAAAACAAACAAACAAAAAAAAACTACATAATGGGATGTAATGTTAATTTAGGGAAACTTTTCAAGAAGCTGGGTGTGCTTGGATGTAAGAGAGATAATATCCATCTGTAGGGTTGAAAGGTGGCAACTGGTTTGGTTTTACTTGACATTACATTATTCACAGCACTTTGAGGACATAACATGAACGAAAATATCAATATCAAATCCACTGAGTACCGAGAAAACAAGTACTAGAATCATTTTATTTTCAAATACGGGACGATCCCGTACTATACGGGATGGCTTGCAACCCTATTCACCTGTTTGAAGAGGCGGAAAATCCAGCACGTTCGTATTCTTCTTCTTCGGCAAATTTTGAATGGCTCTGCCTGATGCATGGATTATGATACAGTGCCACTACATTGCCATAGGGGCGTACAGCAGCAATTGCAGTTACAAACGTCAAATCCACCGGGTACAGAGACGGGAGGCGACGGGAGGTCCACCTCCCAATTCTCTATGGAGGAAAAACCCTGTATATACTCTCATAAAGTCATATAGTCGTCTGCTGCTGCCTTAGAATTTACACTGAATAAGTATTTGATAAAATAATCGATAGATTAATCATTACAAAATCGTTATTTGCAGCCCTATCTCCATGAAAACTGGTCTACATGTAAACTCAGAAACTCTTAAGTTTATTGAAGAACAACCCAACATCCTGTTTTAACTTCAACCTTTCACAATAAATCAAATAATGCATCAAAACCCTGACTCACAACTGTTCACAATTGCTGTTTTTCTCAGTTGCATATTCCATCCTGTCCACACTGCTGACAGTGGATCACTACAGATCAGTAGGTAGATACCTGCTGTGTTCGCGCCATACTACCATAATAAACAAGGATAGAAACCACCAGATACATAGATCAGATTGAGAGGGAAGAGAAAGAGGTTTGGGTTAGTGCAGGTTCACACAACTCCGGATAAACAGAATTAGAACACACATTAGAACGTTAGATATGAAGTTATAAATATGAAGTACACAGAGGGCAGAATGTACTTTACTGTCCTGAAGTCTAACAGATGAAACATGAGCAGTGCAAAGTTCAGTAGTTCAGTGAAACCTCCCTCCACCCAACTTCCACCCTACTACACACTCACATCCTTCGTCTGCCCTCGATCCAAATCCTGGTAACAGTCTTCAGGTGTTGGAGTCTGGTCTGTCTATGTGAAACACACTGGTCTCTTGATACTCCAGTGACTCCTCAACCAGGAGCCTGGAGCTCACAGTGCTAGTTATCGCCCCCGAGTGTAAACAGAGGAACACAGAGAAAATTGCCACAAAGTAAACAGAGTCATTGTCTATCAATGAGTAGTAAAACTCAACAACTATCTTTAGAGAAATACATAAAATGACAGAAACAGCTGTCTGAGATGATTAGACTGGGGGAGGGGCATGATGATAGCTCGTAGTTCTGCTTTCAGGGTTGGTCAGATCTGATGTAAAGAACATGGTGAATGGGAACAGGGTCAGTAGAGAGTGTAGTAAAGTGTCTGTACATGTATGGAAGCATGGTTCTGTCAGGAGAGAAATATACTATGAAAATATACTTTTAACATCTACACACAGTGAAGTAAAGGTGCTGCAGTATAAGTTTAAATCTGGGTATGATGATGAACAGGTAGACTCTGAGCTTCACTGGTCCAACAAGCTCATAACATGGATCAGTTTAATAGTATGAAGAGACAACATTTATTAGGAGTCTTGATAAAATAACAGATCGCTTGAAATACAAAAGCCTGTAGTTTGAAGACATTAAACTGGTGCAGTGCTGTCAATGATGCTGGATGTGTTTGCTGCAGACTATCCTGATGGCAGTAACTCCAGTGAATACCTGGTCCAGCCAACTACATATCTTCCAGAGAACTTCACCTATGCCCAGAACCTGCCCTGCCCAGAGCGATTACCTTCTATGAGTGAGTAGACTGATTCCTACCACCAGTGTGTCTTTATATAATATAATATAATATAATATAATATAATATAATATAATATAATATAATATAATATAATATAATATAATCATTATATTTATTATTTAATTTACCATTCATTTAAGCTCTTTATTTAAGCCTTTACTGCAGTGGAAGCCTTGCTGCTTCATTGTTTAGTCCAAACTGCTGCAAACACCTTCATCAAATCAGCCTCATGTTTCCAGATGAAGGTGGTCAGTGTCAATAAAGCCCCCTTGGCATTCACACCTGGGTCACATGACTCTGCAGTAGACACAGGTATTTGGCTCTGGCTCCGATTGGCTTTAATGTAAATACAACATCTAGGTGAACATGCTAATTTTCACTCCTTTTCCTGCTGAGCACAGAGACACTGTGAACACACCTGTCACCTGTCCAGCACCGTGCTGTTAAACCAGAACACCTCAGCTACACTTTCCTCTGAGAGTGAACTACAGCCCCAGTTTGCACAGCAGCTAACAGCTCACTCTGTGTATGTGCTCTGTAAGTGCATGTGATGACATCACTCCTTGCAGCTGTGTGTGAACAGAAAGACAAACTTGCAGTGATGGTGACAAACAGCGACAAACTGACAGTGGAAAAGGGGTCAATCAGCTTTTATTAGCTGGTTTACCCACGTTTAAAAAACCTGCTCATACCTGATAATATTGGTGTAAAAAGGGCATTACTGTTAAACAGAAGACGTTCTTTAATTAAGATTTTCACCCCAAAATCATTAACAGCTAAAGAACTCACCAAATACACAAAAGCCTAAAGGAGGCCTTTCTTTTGGGTCCCTGTGTTGTTGTTGTCACAGGGCTGATAGCGCTCCGGCACCACACCGGATTTCCGGCGTACCGAGGTGTTTGTGGAAAAAAAAAAAAAAATCAGGTTCACGTTCGCGTGATCTGACAATTCCCAAGATCCGAGAGGTGCTTTCACTCTAAACCACACCTGTAGGCATAGCCTACTTAAGCCAATCGGTAATAGGGGAGGGGGTGGTCTTGGGTTTTGGCCAATCAGATTGATTCAGCAGTCACCCCACGTGCGAATGTGTTTTGTGTTTCCCATACACTACGAATGTGTTTCCCACACTGGCAGCGCGAAACATAGCCGAAGTCATGGAGTGCAACTTTATGAAGCCAGGGGAAGACACCAAACTTGTCGATAAAGGGATAAAGAATAATTGGCGTTGGTCTTGGATAGAGGAGGTGAGTAGAGACGGAAAGCCCTTTCGAAGCTGGTGTCAAAAACTCCGGCAACCAGGAGCATGTTTCTGCACTTTGTGTGCAAGGAAAATATTATATGGAACTAGCGGGAAAAAAGTGCTGCCACGGCACGAGTTCGACGCTAGTCATCGAGCAGCTTTACGACCAATTCAACATACCTCACGTTTGCCGGGGGCAACAGCCACAGCAGATATCCGACCCTCAATGACCGATCGCGTGGCTGATTTAAAAATTCGCTTGTGCTCCTTCATTGCCGAGTATGATCTATCATTTACAATCGCTCATCCACTCGTCACTTTGTGTCAGAAATTAGCGGAGGATAAACTCGCCCTTACGCATCTGTCTGTCTCAAGGCAGCATGCAAGCTATCTTATTACACACGGCATCTCACCAGAATTTAAAAGAAATCTGTGACAAGCTTGAAAATAACATGTTTTCACTCAACATTGATGAGGCCACGGACAAAAGCATGGATAAAATTCTAAATGTACTTGTCCGATTTTATGACGAGGATGCAGGCAGTGTGAAAAGTGTGGTTAGTGAGGTCCCCCCTCCATTGTAAAAGTGCTTTGGGTATCTTGAAAAGCGCTATATAAATCCCATGTTCATTCATTCATTCATTCATTCATTCGGGGTCAGCCCTGTGTTCCCACATTTCTAAGAATGTTTTGAAAATTAGGCCCTATTTTCCCACAGTCTTATATGTTCCCATAAGCCCATGTCCACACTAACCCGGGTAATATTTATCCGGTTAGCGCTTCAGTCCACATTAGAACGGTGAATTTCGTAACTGAAAACGATGCTTTACAAAAACGATCGCTGAGGTGGATAAATGTGAAGACGCCGTGGAACGTGGATGCAAAGCGTTCTGAAAGGGTATAAAAAGGGAATATAGGGCTGTGGGAACATAGACACGCTCCCATTCATTCAATTCCTAGTTTACTTTTGAGTATTATAATTGTCACCCACTGACCTTTCTTGGTATGGCTGTAGTATCCGTAGTCTCAGTATGCTATACAAGCAATAAGTACGCAGGTAAGTGACTAGTTAAAAGCAGGGATGGATTACTGAACAGGCCTACCAGGCCCAGGGTCCCAAGAGCTCTGGTGCTCTACACAAAGATGTTCCTGTAATATAGGCTTGTATTGGGTTTGTTCATCTCATGTCTGAATAATGTACATTTGTATCCACAAAAGTCATCAGAATATTTAATTCAATGGACTATTTATCAAAATGTCCCAGGGGAGCACACCTCTGGATCCCGCTTGACAATTGCGTTGATCGGGGCATATATCTTAGCTTCGGGGCTCGCTTACCTCCCAGGGAAAAAAGTTCAGGCTCCGGATTTTTTTTTACTATCACCCCTGTGTTGTTGATGTTTGTGTTGTTGTTCATGGTGATGTGTGTGTTGACATTGTTGATGTGTGTGATCCACAGAGGGCCTTATGGAAGTGAACATGACAGAAATCCCCATGGAGGAGATTGAACTGAAGTTCTCCAAGTTCTTTGACATTGAGTTTGGAGGCCATTGGAAACCAAAGGACTGCAGACCTCGCTGGAAGGTTGGGCTCACCGGGTGTTCAGAGTAATGTTAGTCAGAACATTATGGGTGTGGTCAGTCAAGTCTTACTCCAGTGTGTCCTCTGCAGGTAGCCATCCTGATTCCTTTTAGAAACCGCCATGAACATCTCCCCATCCTCTTCCAACACCTCATCCCCATGCTGCAGAGACAACGGCTGCAGTTCGCCTTCTACGTCATTGAACAGGTAGTGTGTGTGTGTGTATGTGTGTGTGCTTGCGCGCGCACGTGTGCGCCTGCTGCAGTGATGGTGAATATTCAGCTAAATGAAACTGTTCTGATGCTTTGTGGATTATAAATAAAGGTTGAAAAGCCTTATGGGTACTGAAGTCCCTCACATTAAACAAGGCTTCATATTATTTACCTGTAGCTGCAACAGGCTTATTTAGTGTGTGCGTGTGTGTGCGTGCGTTTGTGTGTTCAGAGTGGGAGTCAGCCCTTTAACAGAGCCATGCTGTTTAACGTGGGGTTCATGGAGGCCATGAAGGACCTGGACTGGGACTGCTTGATCTTCCACGACGTGGACCACATCCCTGAGAATGACCGAAACTACTATGGCTGCGGTCAGATGCCACGCCACTTCGCCGCCAAGCTTGACAAATACATGTACATGTGAGTGTTGTCAACTGCACACAATTTATATAATATATTTGAGAATATATAAAACACCTAGAGCTAAATGAAATATAGGTGTAATGTTGAACAAGTGCACATTTTCTTGTGTATGTTTTCACATGTGGGTCTTAATCCAGATCATTTAGACCTGAGTGTAACAGACCGTGTTGTCTTCAGTCTTCCATACAGTGAATTCTTTGGCGGTGTAAGTGGACTCACTGTGGAGCAGTTCCGCAAGATCAATGGCTTTCCCAATGCATTCTGGGGCTGGGGAGGAGAGGACGATGACTTGTGGAACAGGTTAGTGTACAAAGAGAGTCCACAGTGGCTGACCCTTTCATGTAGTTACTCAGTTGATGCTGGGGAGACTTCACCATGTAAACCAGAGAAGGAAACTGCAGCTTCGTCTCCTTGATGTAAACTAAAGGTAGAAAATTGTCTAGACTCAAAGATCATGGTGGTCAGGAGGTTCAACTTCAGTATCACTAACACCCTAATGTTGCTGTAAATCCATCATGGTGGCAATGTTGATGCAACCTATACAGAGTCTGTATATAAGTCTATGAATCTCCCACCCCAGTTTGAAGACACATGCTGTTTCTGAATGCACTATAAAAGCAGTATGTACACAGGCTGCCTGTGGGGTCCATGTTTACTGGCTGAGGTTACCTGCACAGGTGTCTGCAGGGCTTAAAGTATGCCGGCACCATAACACTGTGAGAGAAAAATGAAAAGTCAATACACTTGGGAAATTTGTTGTGGATGCAGTTTATCATGTTCGAGGTAATAAAGTTCACCTACCAATGGTATGAGAGGAACGCAGCTCTCGCTCTCAAACTAACCAGACACTGAACATAACCAACCCAACCAATCAGAAGCAGAGTAGGGCGGGTCTTGGCAACACTGGCAGTTCTTTAAGCACAGAAAGCAACATTTCAGGCTCAGGATTTTTTTTTTTACTTTAAGCCCTGTGTTTGTGCACCATCACTGACAACATCATAGTGAGACACAGATGTTTGCAAGAAGTAAAGATTTTAATTTCACACCTTCAGATATAGAGGGCGCCCTCTACTGGACATGATGGAGACTAACCAGAGAAGGACTGAGACGCATATAGTCCAGACCAGACCAGGGGTATTCAGTAGACCTGACCAGGGGTCAATAACAATTCAAAGAGGACCAGATTTATTTGTTTTCACATGTGAACAGTCTGAACAAACAGCTTCAAACCCCCTCTTTCTGTCATGTTACTGTGTCAGTAAATTCAGATGTTTGAGGTTGTCTGTTCATGGTGGTGTTGTGTAACGCAGCCTGGTTTCTCCTCAGAGTTCATTACGCTGGTCTGAATGTGACACGGCCAGAGGGAGAGATTGGCAAGTACAAGTCAATTCCTCACCACCACAGAGGAGAGGTGCAGTTCCTCGGGAGGTAAGAACCTGAATGACCTCTCTGTTCTAAAGAAGAACCATGAAGAACCAAGGAGAACTTCTTTTCTTTTACCTGAACTACATCACAGAGTTTAATCAAACATCCTTTTGTCCATGAGAACTCATCTTAATTAACATGTGCATGGAACTTAACTTAGATCATGACAGTTAAAAGCACAGATAGTGACGAGAACTGATAAGATTTTATTGATACCACAATTCCCTTAATGATTACCAGTTATCTTTTTAAAACAGTAAACACAAGGTGTTTGTCACAGTCACACCTGACACCAGTGCTCCCACTTTAAACCAGTACAGTCCTCTCCTCTTTAAACCAGTACAGTCCTCTCCTCTTTAAACCAGTACAGTCCTTTCCCCTTTAAAACAGTACAGTCCTCTCCTCTTTAAACCAGTACAGTCCTCTCCCCTTTAAACCAGTACAGTCCTCTCCTCTTTAAACCAGTACAGTCCTTTCCCCTTTAAAACTTTCCATGTGTAGACTGCAGCTTCATTTGACACAGACCTTTGTAAACTTATAACTACAGGCTGAGACAGTAGGAGAGGAGATGACAGATAGTGACCTTTGTCTGTGTTCTTCATTTGGCTTCACTCAGCAAAATTGTTTATGCAAACTTCAGTATTTGTTTATTTATCGCACGTTATATTGTCATCACAATATTGAACAGTGTCATTGCAAATTTTCCTCATATTGTGTAGGCCTACACTGAGCTCTGGTTCTACATTGTAAACATGAGTCTATAGACTGTGGCTGCGGATTTATTATTATCACCTATACAATTATCACTTGACCGGGTTCAATCAAACAGGCTCCTCCACATTTAGTTCATTCATGAACATAGTTCATAAAACTCTGTTTATACTGTGACTGAACACATGACAGTTCTTATTCACTGAGAGGTGTGTGTCCTGTTGATCAACATTTTAATTTCACTATTCAATCAATAGTCAATGTCAGTCCTTCCTGCATCAGTCCAAAGACCAGATCACTGTCTGGTTTATAATGATGTTCATCATATAAAGTCTGGACTGGTCCACACAGGCTGCTGCTGCTCAGGAGTTTCATTTGCTTCACATACCTGGATGTGGTTGTTTTCTGAGCAGCAGTTTATAAACACTGTCACCTGTTGTTGTTTATCAGATTCATAAACAGCTGTATTTCACTCAGACACAAAGTCACAGAGACTGGAGATAAAGGCCCTGTTCAGACCTGACATTAACATGAGTCTCAGATGATCTCATCACAAGTGGACCGCTCTAAAAAAAACCCACCAAAATTAGATTAATCCGCCACAGAAAATAATCCTCAACAAAGTTTCCTCCTGTGACAGAATCGACAGTGAGCAGCTGTTTGTTTTAAAGCTTCAGTCTTCAGTATGAACCAGTGGCTCAGAGCCACACACAGTAGTGATGATAATCTACAGCTTGAATGAGCTGAAAGCTGTGGATGGTGTAGTGCAGTGGGATCAGAGCATATACTGACATACCTGTGACTGTGTTTGTAGGTATAAACTGCTGAGGTATTCCAAAGAGCGGCAACACCTGGATGGCCTCAACAACCTCCACTACAGCCCCCACGTCTCCCTCAGCAGCCTCTACAAGAACATCACGGTGGACCTGTACCCTGAGCTCGCCCCCATCACAGACTACTGAAGCCCCATCCCACCCTCCTCCACACCCCTAGCTCACCCAGCTCCCCTCTGGCCTGGCCTAGCGCCCCTCTCAGCTCTCCAGAGGCCTAGTGGTGGGGCGACAGAGAGGAGGGGGGCCCAGGCGGGGAGGGGTGAAGAGGAGCACCATGTAATGCTGCCAAGAAAACCTAGAGGAAAAAATTAAACCGAAAAAAAGAGGCAGTGGCAAGTCTCTCAAACTGTTGATAGTGTGTGTGTGTGTGTGTGTGTGTGTGTGTGTGCGTGCGTGTGTGTGCGCACGCGTACGTGCGCACGCACGTGTGTGAGTGTGTGTATGCACGTGTGTGTGCGTTGCTGCATGTCTTTTTGTCTGTGCCGGCTTAACTACTCCAGGTTGACATGAGTTTGGTTTAGGTTGGAGGGAGCAGCAGCATCTCAAAGCCTTAATGTGGCAGAACCACAGCTCCCTCTGCTCGGCTCCGCACTGCTTCACTTCTGATGTATCACCGTCACCTTACCAACTTTCTACTATCATTTGTTTTATACATATCATTCTGTTGGGCCACAGTGGTCAGCGTTAATATTTGTGACGTACATTTTTTATTTTGATACGTGCTATTTATTTGATCTGAGCGGGATGTTTGAAAAAGCACTCCTGTCTGTGTCACTCGAGTATTTGCTGTTTGTTTTGCTGCACTGCTGCTGAATCCGCATGAACATGTATGTAAATATCGGCCTCTTAAAGCTCGAACACAGAACACAAATATGTAAATATGGGCCTTTAAATGCTCGGGCGTATTACAGTGATATTCCAGTGGGTTTGAATTTTATTTTGGCAGCTACCTTTGTTCTGAGGACTTCATAAGAGTGAGTGTTTCTTCCAGCAGGAAGATCTAACAGTATAGGATGTTTGGCTAAAAAAAAATCCAAATCTGAAGATTTGACATTATCTTTTGCATGCCTTAATTTATTTTGTTTACCAGACATAAATTATTTCATCAGTTGGAGATGTGTATATTTTTAATTTTGCCTTTTGCTTTGTGTTTTCTTTTGAGTTGCACTGTGTGAAAATGTAGAGCTGCTCCTCAGTAAGGGGCGTGACTGAGCCTCCTCCTCTGTACAGGGAGCAGGTCGGCCAGGCAACAGGAGTGTGTCCACATAGCAGGCCTTGCTGCAGGCTCGTGGTCTCATGACTGTACATTTTGTCTCAGATGTTTTTATTTTTACATTTTTTATGATTTTCTAAAGACTTAGTGCTGGACCATGTGATGAAGCTCTTCTTTGTACTGTACCATGTGCTGAAGCATGGCGGTGTGGGCTGGATGCTGTGAGTCTGGACGGTGGTGTTGTGAGTGTGATGGGCCACGATGAGAGAACCGTGGTGTCAGCTGATCTCAGCTGAGGCTTCGCTGTTCTTGAATGGCACCAAGTTTCATTTCTGAGTCAGTGTAAAGACGGAGATGGATGTTCAAGATGTTCACTGTTTTCCTCTGATGGTGATGTTACATCACAACTCTGGCCATGTTTCATATGGACCTTGTTTCCTTGTTTTAAACATGAGTGGAGCAGATAGATTAACAGAAAATTGATTGTTCATGGATCAATAAGAGCCAAATGTGATCATAAACTGAGGATCAGACTAAACAATCTAAAGACATCACCTGAATGTTATTGGTGAACCGATCAGTGGAGAAAATGATCAGACAAATGACTGAAGTTTGTGCCTCAACATCTCCTACAGTCAGGATATGTGTTGTTGATATCTGCAGACACACACACACACACACACACACACACACACACACACACACACACACACACACACACACACACACACACACACATAGACAGTGAACAGTAGATGGAGGGAAACAGGATCCAGGTGTGAAATGGTCAGAGTGATGTTTACTTAATGTTTAGGACGCTCAGGCTTTCTCCATGCTAACGCTGCAAACGCTTTTGGGAATGGCTGTTTTAAGGCCACGGTGGATACGACCATCACAACAACCCATCCTACCCCTCCCAGAAGTCTTTGCAGCAGTGATGTGAGCAGCCTGTGTGTTTACAGTGTTAGTGTTTCTTCAATAGAGTTGACCCTCGACAGTTTCTGGATCAGATGAGAGGAGATGGTCTGACACTGACAGTCACCTCTGTTACGTGTGGTCTGACCTGGTGACCTGGTGATCTTTGAGCTGTGTGGGTGCAGCTGGTGATTCTCCTGCTCTCCACCTTTCTGAGCACCAGACCACATGTTGACATGAGAGGAGAAGTCAGGCTTGTTTACAGGTCAGATTGAGGCTGTTCACTTCAGTGTTACTCATTAATGTTGGAGATCAGCTGGTTAGGGAGTGTATTCAGTGACCCCTCCTCCATTTCAGTACCTGGGTAACCTGGTCTCTACAGGTCCCACCTGTCCTTCCCTGATCTGACTCGGACAGTATTTACAGTGCAGTTTGAATGACTTAGTGTTTCAGTGAAGTCCACAACAAATAAAACCAGAGGCAGAGAGACTCTGAACTGTGGTCTTTCGTGAGTCTCTTCTTCCTCTTTGAGCCAGTGTCTCTAATAGAGCACCAAACCCCTGAAAACTACACTACCCATAATGCAACTCAAAGCATCTTTTGTTAGACCCACTGTGCCTGAGTAAAGCAGATTTCCAGTTTGTAACAGGCTTAGTTACAAGGTGTAGTCTCCAAGGCTACCCTGATGACATCACTATGACATCATCAGTGTTATTTTGTCTGGCAGAGCCCCCAGAAGTGGTGCTGGTAGTTTGACACAGTCACAAACTGACTCCATCTCTTTATTTCCTCTGTTGTTCACTGAGTAGCGTCTACATGTGACAGTGTTTCTCGTCAGAGGTCAGTGACAGGGGTCAGGATGTGGAGCATTACATCAGCCTGTTTACTTCAGTATGGATCCTCATGGATCCAAAGCCAAAACTCTGGTCCAGATGTTAAGTGCTTATCTCGTAAATAAATCTGATCAGTTTTCTAGTTAGTTCTCATACTTGGCTCTGAAATGTGGGGTCAGTGGGTCAGTGGGTCCAGGACCAGCTGAGGGTGGCTCCACCCACCTCCTCAGCCCTTTTTATCAGAAGTATGTGAGAGCGTTCAGATGGCATGTTCACCATTAGACATCTGTTTTCCATTTTGCAGTATTTATTTGTGCCTTGAGCTCTTTTTCTTTTGTCTTTGATTCTAACTGAAGAGATTAAAAATGGTTTTGTTTTACTGAACTTTCAATGTTTGTCCTCTTCATATGAGTCACATCCAGTCAGACTGAATCATGTTCATGATAAGGATCTGAAGGTGTCCACATCATGTATAATGATCCACTGTGACTGCCTGCAGATCATGTTCAACAAAAGTGTGGCCCACACTCACAGCACTGAACTGAGACACGCTTCATGCAGGTCACTTCATCTCTGTTGTCCAACAGAGCCACAACAATCACAAATCCTTCCGTCATCAACAACTATAAACACACTGCTGAAGCTGTGAGGCTAATCCACCACAAACTGTCCCCCCTAAACCTATTCTCCAGCACTGAGTCATCTTGGCCTCACACACACCTGTGAACAAAGTTATTTACCTCCACGACCAGCAGGTACACAGGCTTTGCTTTTGTGAACAGTGATACAGGCAGCTTAATGAGGAGTCACTGTTAAGAGTCATGTGATGTGTTCATTCTGGACCCCAGTGTTTGTCATTCTGTGGACGTTTGTAGCAATACAACAGTCTTTTATTTTCCATGTTCATCAATCACTTCTGATAATAATTAGAACCTGACTGATACACCCATAAACAGTGCACCACAGATGTGTGGACGTATGTGCTGGTAGACAGAACAATGTGCATTCAGAAATACCAAAGATGTTTGAGTCAATTAGTTGCTGTTGCAGGGTTTGTCCACTAGAGAGCACTAACTGCAGAGCGTCCTGCTCCATACCTCTGTCACTTTTCATTAATCCACATTAAAGGTTAAATCCAGGATTTTTGAACCTGGGGTTTTAGGTGTAAATAATTGACAGGGACTAACCTGCGGTCCAGGACTGATCAATAATGATGAATAACAGCTGCTGTGGTGTCATCAAACAGATGTTTCAGGTTAAACAAGGATCTGACTCTTTCACAGAAAGGCCTGTCTCTCTAGGAATCATCTCCATGTTAAAAGACACATAATAACAATCTGAACCTGTCAGTGCCAAAAGCAAACACTTTGAGTGGACAAACAGCTGCACCAGCTGTTTATCAGGTCACTGCTTTTACTCAGTATCGGACCGACCATCCCCATCAGTTATTTACACCCAAAAACACCCACGTTCAAATATCCTGTTAGTTTCCTTTAGTGAATCTCAAAATCAAAATACAGGAAATAAAAAAGATTAAAAAAAAAACACCAGAACATTTACCAGAGCCACGTCCTGCAGCCTTCATCTGCAGATGGAGACTGATAATAACATGATGACATCAGTAGAATCAATAAATCAGTAGGGTGGGGCAACTCCATGTAGGCAGGGCTTGAAATAATTAGAGAGAAAAATTAAAATGTCTGTGATAGTTCTCAAATCATTTCTAACTGTTCGGAGAACCGTTAGTAACACAATAGATGGACTGATGACAGAGGAGTATATCATGTAAATGAAGACGTTAGCCAACAGTCCATGTAATTGAAGGTGTTAGCTGTTAGCAAACAGTCCATGTAAATGAAGATGTTAGCTATTAGCTAAAAGTCCATGTAAATGAAGACGTTAGCCATTAGCTAACAGTCCATATAAATGAAGATGTTAGCTATTAGCCTAAAGTCCATTTAAATGAAGATGTTAGCTGTTAACTAACAGTCCATGTAAATGAAAATGTTAGCCATTTGCTAACAGGCCATTTAAATGAAGATGTTAGCTGTTAGTTAACAGTTCATATAAATAAAGATGTTAGCAAACAGTCCTGTGTCTCTGTTGTTAACAGTTCATTATGACCTGTTAAATCATAAATATTTAAATTGGCCTCTTTTTATTCTTTAAATATGAAAATACACAGGTTTATACATTTTTCATCATATAAAAATGCAGCTGATCATTAGTTAGTGAGTCGCAAACAGAGCAATATCTTAGTGTGTGTTTGGATTTTACCTGTTACCATCCTCCTGGTCAAACAAAGAGAGAACTTATTTCACAGTAAATGATCCTGGAGGAGCTTCAGGACGTGGATCAGAGACCTGGATATAAAGCTGTCTTGTCTCAGTGGTCATTTTCCTAACACAAAAATTCCTGGAGGCTCAAACAGCATTTTCCCACAAACCGCAGTGATAAAACAAACAGGATGTTAGCGCTCTGTTATTTGTAATCCAGGGAGATTTTATATTTGTAGAACCAGGGCATTTAAAAGTGATTATTACCTAAATTATAAAATACTCAACACAATATGAACACAAATCTAGCTCAGTGGTGTCTAGCTTTGAGTCTGGTAGTTCATTCTACCATGATTCAGCTGGAGCTGTTGTTGGTCTGCAGAGACACATCAGCTGTCGTGCTGCTGTATATGAAGCCAACAAGTAACAAGAACTTATTTAACAGAAATCACAAGAACTCTGCAAAATGTTACACTACAAGGTCCATTAACAGCTGTTCTGGAGCTTTCAGTTTTTATTTAGTGATCTTCTGCCTCCGCAAGAATTCATGACAACAGGGCAAACTTCTTCTCAACCCAAAATGTTTGAACAGAAAAAAAGAACCTCAAATATTTATGTAAAATTAATATTGTTTGATCGTCACATTATCAGTTTCAGTTGTTAAACAACTGAACAAACATCATCTGCCGATGAAGGCCACAAGGTGTGGTTGAGAGTCACGGAAACTTCCCAGTAAGTTGGACTTAGAGCTTCTTCTCTTTCTCAATAATGAACCCTGAAGCTCCATCATGGTGGAGAATCAGCTGATACTGATTTTGTATTGATCTCAGTAAAGACCCATCAGCTCTGCTGCGGTTGGTGTTTTCAGGCTGAACAACTGTGGGCGGAGCCCCTTCATGAAACCTACAATCAAAACAGGAAATGACCCAGGTGTCTTCACCTGTCGGTGTTTGACCACATGACTTCAGTCAGAGTCGATCCTCTGTCTCACACTGACTCATCCTGTCAACATCTTACTGTAGCACATACTCAGTTCCTTCAGTTTAGTTAACAACCCCCCCCCAGCACAGACACACACAGGTGTCACTGAACTGTTTAACATGGTGAAGCGTCGTTGACAGACCTCCTCAGTCTTTGGTCACAGTATAGAAACAGTCTGAGTCTGTTGTTGAACTGTTGAACTGTTTTTTTTCTTTGTCAACAGACAAAATAAACACTTCATTGCCATATTCTGAAAACACACCTGATGTTTGTCTCCTTTATTTCTGTGTGCTCAGAACACATTTTCCACGATGCATTAAATCTGATGAACAATAGAACAGACTCAGTTTCTTCACAGTCTTTTCTATGTCCTGATGATGATGATGATGAGGAGGAGCAAAAAGAGTAGTAGTAAAAGTATCTTCTTATTTGTGAAACATCTGAGAACTTCACAGGATGCTCCATGTTCCTCATTTTAAAGCTTCTGATGTTTCTCTTCTAAAATAAGCTGCAACTTAAAATTATGACTTTATTCTCATAGTATTATAGTTTTTTTTTAATCTTAAAATATTATGATTTTATTTTCAAAATGTCAGGTTTTCTTTTTCATCAATGTGGCCCTAATACTCTGTTGTACTTCACAACCTACATGAACAGTTTATATTGTGTGTAACAGGACACCAGAACGGGCAAAAGTGGAGGACATTTAATGTGTATGTTGTCAGAGAAAAAATATATTCTTCAGCCTGTCTCAATTCAGTGTTAAAAGCTGGTGTTCAGTTTTTTCACAGTCAACAGATCCCATAAAAAACACAACTACAAACACTACAAATAAATAAAGGTTCTTTAAACAATCGTCACCTTTCCTACAGAAGGTGTCGCTATAAACAGTTCCCCTGTTGACAGAAGAGGAACAACATAATCCAGACACAACCATTAGGCCCAGAACATGCATCCTGTGTGGTGTGTGGTTGTCTCATCTATTGGACATGTGACACAGAACATCTGTTGATGTCATACCGACATCATACCAGCAACATGACATGAAACTGACACCTCTCACCACAGTATCAGTGCCCAGGCTGAATCTGAATATGACACTGACATGAAAAAATGAAGAATTAAAGTGTTGGTAGACATTATCAAAGTCAATAAAGACACTGGTGGAGCCAGTGAAGACTATAAAAACTTTATGGATGTTATGATGGCCCACTGGTCGACCAGGATTTGAGCTGGAAAGTTGCTCTCACCTGAACACTGCGTACTGCACTGTGACATCTCACCTGTGTGTTTATAAACATGGGGAGGACCAATGGTTTAACAGGATGGACTCATGTGCACTAACATGCACACACTACTAGACCAGCTAACAAAACAAAGACCAAAGAAACTCAGATTATAACACACGCAGAGGGGGTGTGGCTTCGTTCTCTGCTCAGGATGCCATTACTCCTCTATATCTTTACATAGGAAATAATTGTTTGCTGCTGTATTAGTATTTAAAATTATGTTTACAGAAAAAAACACCTCATTATTACATAATTTAATCGTTTACAAAGGCTGAGTAATGAAACAGCTGCTCACCGTAGTTTTTCATTTAAGTATCTCAAACAGGAGGAAATACTGCATTTGCTGGGAACAATACTCATTGGCAGATTAATCCACATTTTGTGCTGTAGAGAATATCTTTGGCAGTGGGATGGTGTGTTTCTTGGACCAAGTCAGAATAAACTACAGTGTGTGTTCATGGTAGTAAGGAACATGTCACCCAGAGCAACAGTGAGACTCAGTGATGTGCTTTTAATGTTTTTTGGAAACAGTGGAGCACAGAAGACAAGAAGAAACAAACAAAAGATGTCATGCCTTATGCAGCTCACTGTCCCGATCCCTCAACCAGACAATAAACATCTGCGGTGTGCTGTGTGTCACTGGTGTGCATCGGTGACCACGGCTGTTGTGGTGTAGGAGTATGGGCTGAGGAGCAAGGCCAAGGTATAGTGACGATGTCCTTCAGCATGGGCCTCAAATACCACCTGCACACCCACACACACACACACACACACACACAGGGTTAGTGTTTTACAGTTTGTTAGTTTGCTACAACAGTAAGTGATTCTGAGTTTTAATGAGTTTTAACATAATCAGAGCATGAACTGGAAATGTTTTAATTAAAACAGTTAACTGTTAAAAACACTGAATAAAGCAGTTTGACATTTAAAGTCAGTGTTTGACTGACAGGGAAGAGTTGGAGCTGAGATTGATGCTAACCTTTGTTCTGACTGTTTCTCTGATAACTTATGAACCAGATGTTCAGCAGGTTAATACCAGCAGCTGAATTATCCACAGAGGTGTCCTCTCCATAACAAACACACCAGCTGATTGTGTGCGTGTTCTCTGTGTGTGTGTGTGTGTGTGTGTGTGTGTTCTGTCTGTTCTCTGTGCGTGTGTGTTCTGTGCATGTGTTTGTGTGTTCTCTGTGTATGTGTGTGTGTGCTCTGTGTGTGTTGACAGTGTAAATACTTTTGGCTGGTTGTGTAGAGGCTGTTTCAACTCGTTTTAGTTTATACAGTGATTGTCCTCTGGTGGGTGGAGCTAAAACACAACACAACTATAAATATACACTAACTGTAAAACTAGAGCACCTCATGTGGTTTTTGGCCTGTTGTGTTGAGACTAATTCATAGATAGATGACAACTTAATTTACATAAAATGCTTTCTGTTTGATGAGTATTTTATCACTTCAAACAATTTTTTTTTTCCTGGTTTAGTTTTATTATTAATAACTTTATTTTTATTTATTTTTTTTCTCTCTCTCTCTAGTACTGTACTCTTTTAGTTCAACATTGTTAAGCTAATTATCTGGGTGGGGGTTGCTGAACATTACATAGTTGTTGGGACTCACAGAGCCATTGCAGTCCATTCAAGATGATGGAGACAACTTCTTGTTTTGTTCCATAGACAAAAGAAGGCCTTTTGAACTGCATTCTCCACAGTCCTTAATTGCTTGATTTTTTTGGTCATTGTGTGAAATGTGACCCAAGTTGTCACCAGACAACAAAACCTGCTATGCACCTCTCTCACGCTCTTCGCTCCCTGGTTTGTCCAGGATCAACACCTTCTCTCATCCTCTCTTCTCTCTAGCCCTCTCCAGGAGCAACAAGGCTCCAGCACCAGGTTAGCACTGGTGCTACCTGGAACATCAACTCTCCTCTGCAGGCCTGCTCCACTTCGTAAGAAGAACAAAGGAGCAACCATCAGCATTCATTAATTTTTTCCCTCATCAATCTACACTCAGTACCCCATGAGATTGGGTCTCTTGTCTCTCCCTTGTGTTGATCTACATGAGAAGTAGACATTATTTTACCACAGACAGGTGGACTCCAACCATGTTGGAAAAACATCTGAGAGATGATCAAGAGAAATGGAGGAAACTGAGCTAAACTTCAACTGTAGTAAATTAAAGTAAATGGTCTCAACACTTATCTCAGTGTGATATTTAAACTCTGTTTTCAATTCATCATTAAGGGGTAGTGAGTGTAGATGATGAGGAAAAAAAATTAAACTTGTTTTGCATCAGACTGCAATATAACAAAATGTGAAATGATTGAAGGGGTCTGGCTACTGAATAGATTCTCCCACTAGTGTTGATGTATATGAGAGGTTGACATCATTTTACTATACACTTGCTCACCAAATGAAGTTTTCACAGGTGGAGTTAAGCCCTGGGCCAAAATCTGTACACAGGAGCACATACAGATCTGATTCTTATGGACGAGGCCAAGGTAATGCCCCAGAAGTCTTTCCAGCCCTGGTCAATGACATGTTACGACTTTCTGAATCGCTTGATTTTCTCCCAGAATCTGTCTGAACGTGTTCCTCATGTCCTTCAGGTGCTACAGGCCTTGGCTTGCTACAGGCTAGTCAAGGCCAAGGTGAAGATAGACCTGGAACAGGTCAGGGTGTTGTCAGAATGGCCACAACCCACCTCAAGGAAGGAGCTGCAGACATTCCTAGGCTTCACTAACTTTACCACAGATTCATGAAGGACTTCAGTTAGGTTGCCGTCCCCCTTACCAAGCTGATCTCCACCTCTTTCTCATGGACACCAGAGGCTGATTAAGTCTTTTATCTCAGTCAGACGCACTCCAGGCATCCTGGAGTGAAATATGAATGGATCTTTGCCGAGATTTTGTAGCCAGTAAGCTACGGAACACAAGCATACCCGCTGTATCAGGACGGGGAGAAATGGATGAAATGTCGAGAGAAGTGATGCAAATAAGGTCACTCAATAGCCAGCAATGGACTTCTCATGATGATATTCATAACCTGGAATACTTTCATGAAAAACCACGTTTGTGATCTGTGGACCCTTGCGGACTAAAGGAATATAAATAATGGAAGAATGAAGAGACAATAGGACTTCTAAATATCCTCAAAGGTAGGGAGTCACCACCACTTCACTGGTTTTACTAGTTATACTAGTTTATAATACTGATAGGTAATAATGCCGGTGATCCGGTGGATTCAAAGGGATTCATACTCACATCAGCTACTTCATGGAACGGTGTGCTCCCCTCGCTCTTCCAGTAAGCTTTGGTATCAAACTCAACACGATACACCCCTGCTGGAAACTGCTCCTCTGTGATCAGATTATGGATCTCTCCAGCGGCGTCCGTCACTCTGCAGTAACAACCAGTTAAATCTGACTTATTAAACATATAGTGAGCAGAGACCTATGCTATATTCTACCTCACATCTCATACTGTACACACCCATTAGCAATCTGCGTCCATCCCCCATCAGCTTCCCTCTGAGACACCTTGAGAGGCACTGATCCAGCTGGAGTCCCTTTTACTGCATCCAGGATCTTCACCATCAGAGGACACTTAGTGTCTGAGCCCCCATGTTTCTCCTGCAGCAGACACAAGCCAGGACCACACTGTATCTTCTTGTGGTCACAACATCAGCTCTCACATATACACACATCATATTACAAGGACTCTCCACTATTCAGTGGACTTACTATAACTACTAAAATACTGTAACTGTAATGTAGTCTCAGAGTGTTGCTCAAATCAGATACTTCAGTCAGTATACTCACATGTACTACATGTCGTATATCTAGTGCATGTAGTACATGTAGTACGCAGTACACTCACTGATGTAGTGCATGCATTTCGACCGTGTTGTCTCAAATCAAACTCTGCTGTTGTACACTCACAGGATATGACGTTCACAACATGTGACTATGATTGTTACCCACCTGTCAGCGGCTTTGCTTCTGTGTGTGCCCTGTGTCATATGACATAGAATTACAATGAAATTACACTGCCATCGTCACTGACGACGTTTCCTCCTTCGTCAGACTGTATTGAATCTAGTTTGGATCTAGTTTGAAAATACATTGGTCGTCCCTCCCCCTCTGCTACGTAGCCAAGACCGTGACCATTGAGGGTGAGAAGTGTCCATTGTTTTACACTCAACTTGTTGACTGTTTTGAGTGAACCATCTGTGTACTTACAGCTCACTGCATGTTGCTGTACTTGTCAATGTCTGATAAATTGTGCTGTAAACACACGGTCTGTAACTTCTCTTTGGGCTTTGGGTGACGTCATGAATAAGCGTGGGATCATTGGAGTTGTTGTCTTCACCACCATTACCAAAAGCTCCTCCGGGTTTGGATTCCTGCAGTGTCAGTGGTTGAGGAAATCAAACAGACTCTGTGATTATAACCGTTAAAAACACTGAATAAAGCAGTTTGACATTTAAAGTCAGTGTTTGAGTGACGCTGTACTGAGGACAGAGACGTCAGGGAAGAGTTGGAGCTTAGATTGATGTTAACCTTTGTTCTGATTGTTTCTCTGATAACTTATGAACCAGACGTTCAGCAGGTTTTTACCAGCAGCTGAATTATCCACAGAGGTGTCCTCCTCTCCATAACAAGCACACCAGCTGATTAAAACCAGTAGAAACACCCAGAAAGCAGTTGGACTTTAAAAACCACAGATTCACAGACGCTCTTCAGTGACACAGGACAGGACGTCTCCAGCAGCTGGGAGCTAACATCAGATCCAGACGTCCAATGTATAAAAATCCTTCATCTGGTGCAAATATAGAATTGAACACACTGGAGAGACTATAGAGTTTTCTACTTATCTGATTTTGAGGCGAATTTCTCTTCTTCATCCTGTTTGCCTTGTCTGAGAGCTATCTCTCTTTCTCTCTCTCTGTGTTCTGTGTGTGTGTTTGTGTGATCCCTGTGTACGTGTGTGTGTTCTCTGTGTGTGTGTTCTCTGTGTGTGTGTCTGTGTGTGTGTGTGTGGGTTCTATGTGTTCACTGTGTATGTGTGTGTGTTCTCTGTCCGTGTGTGTGCTGTGCATGTGTTTGTGTGTTCTCTGTGTATGTGTATGATCATAGAGGATATGATGTCATTGACAGGCGACCAGATGAAATGGAGTGTTACCATGATTAAAATCACAGATTTCTCTGGTTCGAGAATTAATGGAAACATCTAATGTAAGAACACAACTCAACAACATATAGATTATAGGTCTAGTTGTTTTTACACATTTTAATGGGGAAAAGTTACAGATTATAACTTTAATTACTCACTCAACAAAAAATAAAGTTAGATGTTAAAAGAGAGTGAAATGATCTTCAATCAGTGGTATTCATTAGTAGCAGTACACTAAATTCATTCACAGCTAATGCAACATAAAACAAATGTGAGCATTTTTCATTCTTCATGTCAAGAGCTCAGAGTTCGCAGGTCAATCTAAACTGAAATCATCTGTCCTTCACTGCTTCATTAATACTTCAGCTTCAGACTTTAGCCTTAAAATTTCATTTATTTTGCTCAGTGAATTCTCAGTGAATCTGCTGTTATCTCTAGTGTTTACAGTACATTGGAGATGAGGAGACACTCAGAGAGTGAACCACCTACAGGCAGGTCAATGAACTGACTTCTGCTTCACTAATCGATCTGGTCAACGGGCCAGAAGTTTCTCTGTGAGCAGTTCAGTCAGGACCTACCATGTGTTAGTGTTAAACTGAGGTAAAGACAGAGAGCAGTATCTGTTGCACTAACAAAAAAATTTAGTTCACCTGGAGCTCACTTTATATTAATTACACTCACATACTGTATATAGAGGTCATCATTACTTACACCTCCATATCATACACCATACATGTGTCATTTTAGTTCTGTTGGTAGTTAAATAAACATTTAAAACCTTTAGTGACTGACTGAAGATGAGGTTACAGCATGAACCTGAACAACACAGTTTTCTTGTTCTTGTTCTATCGAAACATTGTACAGGTCTTCAGATTAATAATTGTGTTTCTAATTATTTAGTAACAAACTCAGATGAACACATGTACACACACAGACACTGACCGTGGGGGCGGTGTAGCAGAGCAGCACAGCAGAGGCTAGGAGCAGACAGGACAGTGGGTGAAGCATGGTGAGCTGATGGTGTTCACATACCACCTCCAGAGTCTCAGGGCTCTTATAACAGCCTCACCCCTCCCTCACCCGCTCTGCTGTCAGCTCTGTGGACCACGTCAATACCTGGACAATGAATAACTCAGACTGAATCAGCTCTGGACCAAACCAGTGAATACCCTTCAGCAGTCAGTCCGTTCAGCCACACTACAGTTATTTCATCCAGTGTCCACACACATCAACCTGTAAAACACTGTGAGAGGACGCTGTCCAGGGACCCTGTTGTCCAACAAGAGGGAGGGAGGAGGGTTAAGTGAATCATTGCTCTGATTGAATTCATTATAAACTGTGTTGGGACTCATCAGACTATCAGAGGACGTCAGTAGAGTAGGCGGTCCTTCAATGTGTGAATCTGCATGGTTCCCTGCTGTTGCTGTGCTTTTCTTCAGGGCTGCAAACCAAATGAAGACCTAAATCAGCAGCATGGGACACACCTAGGCCCTGTGAGCTCCATGGATATAAGCCAGGGCAGCAGCAGCAACAATCAGTGTTGGCAGATCTCCTCATCACACACACACCCTGTGCTGGGGTGTGTGGCTTTTTTTGGGCTTTTTCCTTTGTTTTTACAGCACAACACCCATGCAGTACATTTTCACTGAGCCACTCCCTACATGGCTGACTTTTACAGATTCCTCCCATTGGCAACAGTCAGAGCCAGAGGCATATTGATTTCAGGTTGTCTGTCCGACGTCACGTACGTCCGTACATCCCATTTTCGTGGCCTTGACAGAACTTCTTCACATTTGGCACAAACATTCACTTAGACTCAAAGACGAACTGATTAGATTTTGGTGGTCAAAGGGTAAAGTCAGTGTGACCTCACATAACACTTTTTAGCCATTACTCAAGCCTTCACAACAATTATGAGAACATTTCACACAAATGGCTCATATTTTATGACTGAATAAACAGGAATGTAACATGAAACTAGTCTGATTGGTGGAGGCAGACAAATGTAAGGTGGCAATTCAGTTTTGTAAATAAATTGGTTTGTTACTAAATATACCTCTGTGTCTTCCATTTATTGTTGAGGTCAAAGAGCTGGGCTGTAAAAAGTAGGGGCTTGTCCAATTTTTTGTGTGTTTTGTGGCTTGTGTGTTGAGGCTTGTCTGCCAGGTGGTAGCTATACTCTGGGGTTTTTGTGGCATAGGTAAGTACTGAATGTCCATTGCATGTTTGATTTTGTTTATTTGGAGCTCACTCCCTGTTAGGCTGTAGAGTGGGAATTGGAATTCACTTGGGGTGAATTTATAGTTTGATAGCAGACGTGGTTAGAGCATTTGTCTAGGGGGCACATGCAGAGGATCACTGGTTCTCTGGTTGCATGGCCAGGCTGCTAGCACGCAAGTACCCACCATAAGTGGCTACCTGTAGACTGGGAGGAGGCTAGCTAGTTTAGGTTAGGCAGTGAAAGGGAAGGGCTCCGTTTCTATTTAATGTGCATTTGGCTGTCTCTCCGCTCCTGTGTTAGTGCGTAACTGCACGCATGATTGTTAGTTTTGCTGTGCGTAGAAGTGTGTGTTTTGCTTTTTGTTTTTGGAAGGCTCTTTGTCTGGATATGGCAGGAGTTGAGGATTTTTAGAAAGCTCCATCTGAGGAGTTTTCGGAGCACTGAAGTTGAGAGCAGCTGTTAGGCAATTTTGAAGGTTATACTTGTTTGAAAATGGTGTTTTCAAACTTGAGACATGCCCTGTTTTGCCTGCTCCAGCTGTTGCTGATTTAAATCTTGACTTTTGAGCAGCAAAAGGAAATGCTGTTGTTACAGTTAGAGCACCTTCAGCAACAGGTAGACAGGGAGAAGTTGGCTGTTGAGAAGATGAAGCATGAGACAGAACTTAAAGCACTTGAGTTAGGACTGTATAAATTTAGTCTCGTGATGGTAAGGTCGCAGCTCAGTTTTGAAGGTCGTACCTGTATCTCCAGACTTATAACCATTTGACGTGGCTGGAAATTTGCATTTGGTCCCAAAGTTTTGTGAGAGTGATCTTGACCCTTTCTTTTCGTTGTTTGAGCAGGTAGCTGACAGTAGGAATTGGCCTGATTCAGAGCGTACAGTGTCGTAATGTGTGTTAACAGGCAAGGCTCAGGAAGCTTACTGTTCCCTTCCAGAGAGTGACAGCCTGAGCTGTCCTTTGAAAAGGTGGCTGTGCTGAAAGCATATGAGCTGGTACAAGAAGCTTACAGACAGTGTTTGACAATGTGAGAAAACTCAGGTAAACAGACAAACATGTTTGCAAGGGAGTTGATAACTAATTTTAATCAGTGGTGCTCTTGAGGTTGAAACATTTGAGGACAATTTAATGGTTTTGGAGCAGTTTAAAAGTTCTCTGCCAAATAATGTTGCTACCAACATTAATGAGCCTAAAGTCAAAACTGCTGCACTGAAGCTAGACCACTTCCTTAGCTGTAGCTTTTACCATCAAAGCTGTGTGACAAGATCCCTAATTTCAAAAGGACAGATTCCAGTTTTTGAATTATTGTGTCTTTTTGGTTCATCAGCTGCAATCAAATCTTGACAATCTAAGTTAGAAGTCATTTCAATGTCTTTTTACCGTATATGCTCCTACTCTTAAGCAATTTGAAAGTAGCATATATTTAAAATATATTAAAAGAACAGTTGTGAAACATACCAGTTACTGGTTCATAACGCCTCAGATGGTTGTTGACATGAGAAAAGATGATATTTTACTTCCAGGACATTAAAGGTAGTTAGTACGCTTAACCCTGTGGAGGCTGTGGTTTGTGGTGGTGCTGTACACTGTATTGAAAACACTATTATTATTTTATTATTATTGACAGCAATGAGCAGCAATGCGATAATGATGAATAGATGTTTGAATAAAATATGTGACTTTGATATAATGATATAACAAGCACATTTTGAAAAGGCATGACTCATGTATTATAAACACCTGTGCTGAAAGTTTCATATTGTTTTCTACCAGTAGGTGGAAGCAGAGTGTCAACACCGTTAGAAACCTGTTCTGTCCAGGTTGTATAAAGGTTTCCACTCTCACGCTTCAGCAGTTCAGACACTGTTTGTCTGGCTACTTGTTTGTCTGCCTTGACCTTTGTTTTGACTGAACATCAGCTGATCTCACAGTTCACCCAGCTCCATTTAAATTTCAACTGAGCTAATAAACACAAAACCTGTACTGTCTTTGTTTTCATCAAAGAAATAAAGTTAAAGACACAAAAAGGATGGAAAAAACAAACTACAGTTTAGCTGAGATTAATCCAAATTCCTCTGGTATATCTGTCCACAGTCATACTGTATATATGTACTGTATATGGACCAAGTGTTAATTCAAGTATCAAAGTGGTTCATTTTTGTCCTGTAATAAATCACAAAAAAGGACACTTATGAAAACTGATTGAAATGTATTACAGACATGCCAATAGTAACTAGGGCTGAATGATAAAATTTAATATTATTAAAAAAATCAACATGGCCAATTGAAGGGACAGGACAGGAATGAATAAAATGTGTCAGTACACTTCACATGAAGCATTGTGGTGTTACAGTTACTCCAGCCTTCAAATCATATTCTCAAGATGTCAGGGAACATCAGCTAAAATCACTTCATCATCATTTTTATATCTGTCCCAGTGAAAATGAAAAAAATCTATATCCTCATCTAAATATAACATTCAAACAACAATCAAATAACAATCAAACAAAATCAAATGACAATCAAATAATCAAAAAACAATCAAACAATCAATTTACAATCAAATAACAATCAATCGAATCTCAATCAAAAACACCTGACAACCTTCAGGAACATGGCTCTCTAGTACATTACACCAGGTTCAAGTGTATTGTACTATAAACAGTATGAATACATAAAGGATACAAGACTTCCCAGGCTGTTAATACCACAGATGACCACTTTTTAAGGTACACCTATATGATCACGAATACCATAGCCACAACACTCTCTCTCTCTATCTCTCTAACACAACCGGTTGAGGAAGATTGCCCCACCCACCCTGACTCTGGTTCTTCTCAAGGTTTCTCTTAAAAGGAAGTCTGTCCTTGCCACTGTTGCCTACTGCTGCTCTTGGTGGGAATTGGACTCTGTAAATAATATTATAAAGAGAAGGTCTGGACCTGCTGTATTTGATAAGTGCCTTGAGATGTGCCTTATGTTGTGGATTGGTGCTATAAAAATAAAAATTGACTTAAATTGACATGACTAAATGACAACATAAAAACACTTCACATGTCCGTTGATGTGGCTAGGCTAACCAGCTAGACTAGCTACTCATGCAGCCTAAGCAGCAGCAGCCTGAAAGACACAGTGTTCACTAACGTTGAGAGGAAGCCAGACGTATTTACCAAATACCCTCCTGACCATTAAAGCCATGCTGCTATGCCATGTGCTAGCAAGACATGATGCACATGCTAATCCAATTTCACCAACCTCTCAAATTGTAACTGCTAAAACAATCATATTTATTTTTGTAAAACAATTTTGAAATGAATATGCTTACTATATATATACTTGTACTTGTTACCTTGTAACTTTTCAAGCCTGCTCAGGTGAGTCCACGGTCAGACGATAGTGATGAAATGGTGTTAGACACATAGCCTCCTGAATAAATAAACTTTTTTTTGCCTCTGCACTCTTTGGTGGTCAAAGGTCAAAGGTCAAGGTCACGGTGACCTCAGAAAACACTTTTTAGCTAGTACTCAAGACTTCACATAGCAATTATGTCAAAGTTTCACACAAACGGTTAATACTTTATTTGATTCTGGATAAACATGGATATAACCTGAAAGTAGTCTGAGTGGAGCAGGCAGGTAATTCTACTTATTTCATATATTTCACTTACATTATACTTTAAAATATTGTTTAGTGTCCATGAGAGTGTTTTGGATGAGAGGGGAACACATCTTCAAGAAACACCAGAGGGTCATGATATCTCTGAGAGTATTCACAGGCTGTTTTATGTAACTGCCATTAAAGGTGTGTTCTGTGCTGTTCTGCTTTAAAGTCACGCTGCATGACAGGTTTGACAGAGGCTCGTCCTCTCACTGCAGCAGGCCATCATGGATCACAGTCATTCAGTGATGATAAAAATGCCTTTGGCCTCATGTTCTAGGTATCAGTGCCAATGTAATTTTAATGCCTCTGTGCAAGTGCACATACAAGTATTAGCATGACACTGCAGTGCAAGCAATCCCATCTGATGGCCTTCAGGGCAGATCAGATTCCTGTTGACATGAGAACAAGAAGCTTCAAATGTTCTCAGCCTTCAGAAAGAAAAAGACGCACACCTGCTGCTGTTCATACTAACAAGGTGACTCATGAGTTTCCACAGCTGAATTCATACTCACACAAATACAATATTTTACATTTGAGTAAGTTTTAGTAGTTTTAAGTAAAGATGTTGACAGGAAACATGTGGGGAGAGAGGCAGTATTAGACTTGTCCTGGTGGGCTCGTGGTGAAATTTTTTGTCAGTCTCTCTGTGTGCTGTGTGTTCTGAGACTGGGCTCACAACCAAGCTTCAACCCCCACACACATATTTGAACACATAAAGTTTCATTCAATAAGTTAAAATGTGATTCTGTACTAGTTTTTGTTCTCTCCTCATTTATGTTTCTGTCTACTTTTGTTTTTTATATCCTTAACTTGACTTTTAGTCTAGATGAGCTTTAGTCATCACTATCATTGTTGTGTCTGCTGCAGTACACAGTTAACAAACAGCAGATAGCATCAGATCAGTGAAATGTTGAGCAGAAGATAGAAAGTAACTCATAGCTAACTCAGATCTCTACACAGGAAAAGTTTGGCTTCATCTCTGAAGTCGTCTCCAAACAGTAACTTGACTTCATTCATTCTTACCAACATTAACATGTCATTAACCTTAGTTGACTGAAGAAAATAGTGAACTACTGATTTTGCATCTTTTCAGCTCTTTAACTTGTGATGTGACACAGTTAAGAAGCTGAACCTGAGTGGTCCTCCTGAGTAAATGCTCCACACTGATTGACTCTCTGAACCTTATAGAACAGATACTACTTTAGTTTATTATTATTATTTGAATTATAGGGTCATTAATGCATAGAACTAAAAATAAACTTGACAAAATGTTAATAACTTGTGATGTAAATAAAACATTAATGACAGAACATGGAGATAGTAACTGTAACTCATTACTCTTACATGGTATTAACCACCTGGTCTTTATTTATTGTTGATTTTCAGACTGGTTTGGGGCTGAAACCTCCACTGAGGACACTGAGGTCATGTCTTCTCTGTGGAGTTTAGATTCTGCTACTGCAAAAGGAAACATGATGGGGATTTAATTATCGAAATAAATAAATGAGTAATTCATTACCCACCAGGGTTATAGTTTGAAATAGAATTTAGACAGTCATGGTGGTGGTAGTAATTGTTATAGGAACTTTTAATCAAAGTAAAAATCCAAAACATTAATTGCAATGCCCACTGGTTTCTGGTCAAGAAACATTTCTTTGGTTTCATAGCCTCAGTAAAATCATTTAATGGGAAACATTCTGTTTACCCTGGTCCCAGACAGAACAAATTACAACATGTTTAGTAAGGATGCCCTGATCCAACACAAATATTCTGACCTTGTTAAAAAAATGAAATTATGACAATGTTCAACATTTGAATGTTTTTTATTGGTTATGGTAATTATATCTATGGACAAGAACTCACCTAGCTACTGCTTCAACAGGTTTATTCCCACATTCAGGTTTAGACAGGTATGTTCACAGATCAGCTCATTTTTCAATTAAACATGTTCTGTCTAGTATGAAAAGGACAGTCTGAACCATGAAGAGACACCTCTAATACAAATGTGGTTATTTGGAAGATGAAAGTAACATCATGCAAGACATTAAAGGCTCAATGTGCACGTTTATTTTAAAGGTTTAACCCACCACCCTAATGCTACACACTGTAATTTGCTGTCATTTAACACATAAAACTATATTTATTTATTTATTTATAAGTGATGAAATCAAAGCTGTAGAAGAGGCAGTGAATAATTCAGCTGCTGACAAACATATAAACAGAATATTCAAAGTCATCAATGATGTATGACAATTAATCTCAAATTGTTATGATCATCATGTAATGTCTGAAATAACACATGCATTCTCTAAATGAAAAAGTTAGTACACTCAGGTGTTCTGCTCTGATCTGGCTCTGGTCTGGTCTCATGTCAGCTAATATTAGCAAATGTTGACTAATGTTGGCTCATTCTGATCAGTGTGGTATGGCAGCTGCACCACCTCTGGACAAAAATCCCTCCAGAGAGTGGTGAGCACGGTGGAAAAAATCATAGGACCTCTCTCACATCTATACAGGATCTGTACCTGACACGCTCTTTAAACATAGCCACCAAAATAACCAGAGACTCCACCCACCCATGGACACATGGACCGTTTACCCTTCTGCCCTCTGGTAAATGTTACTGCAGCATGCAGTGCAGGACCTTCCAGGCTCTGCAGGAGTTTCTACCCATAGGCCGTCAGACTCCTCAATTCCCTTTAAAATGCACACTAGCACAAACGTGAAGACTGACTGAATGCACATATTCAGCTCCCACAAAGCACTTTTATCTGCTTTTACTTTATTTTTATGTGCTGCTATTGTATTTTACCTGCTGTTACCCTGTGCAATAATTCAATGTCTCAACCACCTGAGCACCTTATCACAACTGACATGTTGTTATGTCCTAGTCGTCTATTATGTCCATTATGTTTATTTATGTTTGCATTTATATGTTTAATACATTTTTTATATGACTGCACATTGAGCCAGGAGAAACGCGATATCCTGTGTTCAGCAAGTTATTAAAGCTCATTTAAAAACATACTGACCCTACAACCCAACGGTCTCTATAGTAAAAGGCACACATCGAATGCGTTGTACAGAGGACAGAAGTGTATCTACAGTAGCCTGGATGTGCCAATCCAAGGAGACAATGTGATAAAACTGGTGGTTTTCTGGAGCTTTGACATGAATCAACACAGGGAATTACAACCTAATCTCAACACACTGATTTATATTATTTCAGGTTGATGCAGTTTAGTCTGACAGGATCAAACACTACCCACCTGTGTTGCACTTATATGACTTTACTTCTTGCCTGTGTCCTGCACAGTTTCAGCACTGCAGTAAACCTGTGGTGTGAAGGCCTGATCACTGTCTGAGCTGAATGAACTCATCCAGCACAGAGGCCTCACACACAACATCCCTGATGTGAACATGTCTAAGATTTAATCTCATTAAACCTTTGTTGGTACCACCTCCACATCTAACACTATGGTAAACTGTAAAACAGAGAGGAATCACTGCTGCTTACACTTTCCAGAGGGGCTCTTTGGACTCTTGGAGTCCTTTCTACTCTTTCTTGATTTGTTACGAGGAGGTTGGCTAATGGCATGTACAGGACTCACCTGACCACCACCTACCTCAACCCCATGCATGTAATCAGCTTGTCCTATAGTGTTTGGGCTCACCAATGCTGCCTCTCCAGTCATCTGCATACTCTCACTCTGGACAAAGTACCCAGCCTCCTCAGCTGCCTCACTTGCAGCCATATAACCTGCAGTTCCAGTCTCTGATGATCCTGGGTCTGCTCCAACTAAGGTTGTGGTCTTGTCCACTACACTGTCTGAGTAAGATGTTGTTGATACCTGACCACATGCAGTAGTTACCCTATCATCTAATCCCTCTTTAATCTCTAGATCAGGTCTGATCTCTGCTCTTTCTGTCTCCACAGTGAGATCTCCAGCCTCCCCATGTTCAGTTTTACCTACGTCTGTGTTGTAGTAGTTGTATTCTTCTCCAGATACCAACTTGCTGGGACTGACCTCTCTGTCTTCACTGGACAGGGAGACCTGTGCTGTGTCCACTCTGGAGGATGATGTGAGCACCTCATCAATGCCATCCATGTTATCACTGCTCACTAACTCATGACCATCCAGAATTATGTCTACTATCTGAGAGGACCCTGTTCCTATCGGATGTGTAGTAACTTCACAGGGCAGCTCTTCAGTTTCTGTGACCTCTGATCCTGGAACCAACTGATTCATCTCTGTGGGTTGACTTGTTAGATCCTCCTCAGATAAACATCTGGTCTCTGAAGGCTGAGAGTCCCCTTCTAACAGCTGCTGAGAAGTGATGCCTTCTTCCTCGATGTGGGAGCTTGAGCCTGATGAGTCTTCTTCTACTATATTTTCAATGTGGTCATCTGTGATGCTTACATGTTGCTTCTCTTTTTCTCCATCTGTTCTGTTATCTAAGCTGATCATGAGCTGATCGTCTTCTGATTCATCTTCTGTTTTACTCTCTTCGTCTTGGTCATATGAAATACTACCTCTTTGCTGTATGGGTGGAGCTTCTTCCTCCTCTTTCTCTCCATCAGTCACACTGTTATCTGAGACAAGCTCATCTTCATTTTGAGAGACTGTGTGGGATACATCTTTATCACTGCCTTCATCTTCATCTGAAATGCCAGTCATTCTCTGTACAGGTGACGTTTCTTCCTCCACAGTATCCTCCTCCTCCTCCTCCTCCTCCTCCTCCTCCTCCTCCTTTGCTCCATCACTTATGTTGTCCTCTGAGATGGACTGATCGTGCACTTGGTAAATCACACTTCCTGCATCTCCTCTTTCAATCTCTTCATCTTGGTCACCTGATGGTTTTACAGGTGAAGCCACTTCCTCCAAAATCTCTTCCTCTTCCTCTGAAACATTCATGTTGTCAGCTGAGGTTAACATATCATCCAGTTGAGATGGACACATGTGTGAGGCATTTTCTTTTGTGCTCTCCTCTTCTTGGTCATCTGAGTAGCTTATAGCTTGCTGTACTGGTGAAACCACTTGCTCTACAACATTCTCGTCCTCTTCATCAGTGATGTCATCTGAGATGAACTTGTCTTGCATTTGAGAACTTGTGCTTAATGCATCAATGTCTTCATCCTGGTCATCACCTGATCCTGATGTCATATATTGTTCATCTTCTTCCTCTTCTTTGTGGGCAGAGCTCCTGTCCTCTGCTGGATGCTCTGCTGTTGTAATGGTTGGTAAGTTAGAGTCCTCTACCTGCACTTGAGTGTACATTTCTTCTGATATCAAATTCAGATCTACCGCATCTCCTTCCTCATGATCAGTGAACTCAGTTCTCACAGTTTGCAGTGATGTTTCTGTTACACCATCAGTTTGACCTTCATCTATATCATTCTGTTCACTCTGGCTCAGCTGTACCTCTGACAGTGCTGACTGATCAGGGATGGACCTCTCTTCAAACTCATCAACAGTATCTTTTGAAATCTCATCCATAGGATTATCTCCCATGTCAGAAACCAACAGGTGCTCCTGCTCAGCCTTCACTTCTTCATGTGCATCACTGGTGACAGTAGTCATGTCTTCTACCTCGGTACAGTCAAAGATGGCCGTAGCCTGATTCATTTCAAAGTCTGCTGAACTGATATCTTCGTGTTCCCTTTCACTTTGACCCTCTATGAATTCACTGAGTTGAGGTTCTGACCCAACTTCAGACCTTCTGTCCTCTGGACATTCCACTGTGCTGAGCTGATCATGTTTTCTTTCTTCTTCTTCTTCTGTCAAAGATTCTGCCTCTGGTCTGCTCACACTTTCCTCTGTGATATCATGTAAATGATCATCTTCAATGTTGATGTGGTCTGCAGTAGAAGTGGATTCCTCTCCTGATCCAGGTAACAAAGCATCTGTGCAGGACCCTTCAGAGAGGAGATGGTGATCCTGCTGGTCTGACTTTGGCGACTTAGCTTCGTCTGCAGTGATTTTGTTCACTTGATTGGTCACAGTTTCATCTACTGTAGCTCCTGGTTCCTCCACCACTGAGTCAGACTGGTTTATTTTCACATTAGCTTCCTCAAGATGTAGATTTGAAGATGTCTCTGATGTTTGTGTTAGATCCACATTGTCCTCACCTGCACTTTGGATCAACTCACTGGGATCATCTACTGCTGTGTACTGTTCAGATGCAAAGGTGATCACATCTGTATCATCTGACGTCTTCTGAGCTGGATCACTGGGGTCCATCAACAGATTATCAATCACAACCTCCTCCTTAGAGCATGGCTGAGCTTCAGCAGTAACAGAGGTTTCAACAGTAGTGAAGGCACTAATGGCATTAATGATCTTGTCCTCCTGCGGTGGATCTAGTCCACATGCTTCTAGAGTACGATTGGTATAGCTTGTTGGCTCCAGAGAAGGATTTCCTTGGAACTGATTTTCACTGGCCTGCATCATTGTACCCATTTCAGCTGGCCACATAGGGAATTCTGGTTTCACTGTGACCACATTCTCATGTTCCACTCCCATTCTTGGCTCCCCAACACCAACTCCCACAACAGTAGCTGACCCTAACCCCACCTGCCCTGGCTGCCCACCCCATGTTTGCCCCACATTTCTGTTTACAAAACCCCCCTGTTTAGTGACAGTGTGTCCTGGCAGAATACCATACACACTCCCCCGGGCTGCTGGGCCTAACACCCCCTGAGGGGGAGCAGCCTCTTTTACCAGGATAGCATCTCTGGGCAAAGTGCCCTGAGGTGACCCTGGGTCCACACCCTCTGTCTCACCTGGACCACTTCTCTCTTTAACTAAGATGTATTCACCCTCAGTATTTGGCCCTATCATTTTCCAACCCTCCACAGGGACTGAGCCCTGGGACACACCTGGGCTACCAGGTAGCAACAGGGTGGGGCTGACTGGACTGGTAGGACTTGCAGGGCCTTTGGGACTCTCAATGGTTTGGATAACAAGCCCAGAAGGAGAGCGTTGGGGTCCACTGACTACATACAGCCCTGAAAGACTGGTTCCACAAGCCCCCTCTGCCAAAAGAACCGTACTCTGTAGCTGTGGTTGGACTACATAGTGCATGGGCTGCAGCACAGGGCTGGTGGTGTAGTAAACTGGCTGCTGCTGTAGTACAACTGTCTGGACTGGAGGGGGCAGAGCAGCAGAATGACTGATGTTAGTGACCCTGGAGTGAGAAATGGATGGTGGCTCGGTGGTCACAGCACCTACAGAGGATTCCATCACTCTCTCTGTCTTTATGTTGCTGCGCTTTGTCTCAACAATCTGCTGTATGTTGGGTTTAACAACCGGTTCATTAAAACCAACAGTAGTCTGGACAGTATCTGATACTTTGGTTGTCAGAGAGGGTTGTGGTGTAGGAGGGGAACAGATCTCAGCCAGAGTCTTGAACTTTGGTCCGAGCTCATTGAGGAACTGCAGTTCGTGGTCAGAGTCCAGGAGGATGCAGGAGCTCACTGAGCCAGCAGTTGAGCCGTGGCCCTCGAAATCATATGCCACCAGACCGTCCTTCACTGGTACTGCACACACTGCTTTCTACTCAGGGCAAAGAGAAAGGCACTGGTGTCAATAAACCCTGGACACAGATTTCTATGTTGAAAATCAGCTGCACCTAAAACTACCATCGTACCTGTGAGTAGTAGTCATTGAGGAAAGCATCAGGTAGGGCCATGTCTTCATAGAGAAGTCTCTGCCTGCTGAACTGCGCTGCACTGCCATGGTTGAACGTTTCCCTTGAAAACCCGTAGGTGCTGTCTACCTCCATCAGACTTTGCCTGGTTTCCTGAAACCTCTGAACAGATTCATTGAAGAATGTACTTGTCTGATGAGTCTCTGTGATGTTTGAAGGAATGCTGTTGATGTTTACTGCTGGTGCCGTCTCCACTTGCTTTTGGTTAATCAACATGACAGGGACACTTTGGAGCGGCACTTCCTAAAAAAGAACAGAAGAATTTAAATAATCTGTGAGTGGTCCATTTGAAATCCACCATATCACCTTCTACCACATCACTCCTCTAACACTGCAGCCTGGTTTCTGTACTTTCAATAAAATCAGGATTATACTTGAATCTGTGTGTTGGTAAACTAGAATGAAAGGAATCCTTTTCTTTCCATATAAAGGAGACAACCCACCTTATCCTCCCCTCTGCCTTCAGTGTGGTATGATATGAGGTGTTCTTTAGCATCAAATGGCAGATCACTGAACTGGTCAGGAAAGATGGTGTCTGCTCCTCCACACTGACAGAACAACACGAGGAGAGGGATGACTGCAAAGAGAAGTCAAATATTCAGAGCAGGATGTGTCAACAGACACAAAGCAGAACCTACATCTTGACTGAGAGTACCTGTTAGCTGTTAGCTAACGGTGGTGAGAATAAATTTACCTCTGAGAATCTCCTCATGTTACAGTCATGTTGAGTCAGAGAGATGATACAGATGTGGTGGTTAATGATGTGGTCCTAATATAATTGAGTCCACTATATCAACACTGACTATCTGTCCCGAATATATGTAAATCAGGGTGTCTGTTACTTTCCCCAGTACCACAGTAATGGTTTGATTTTCAGTAAATGCACTGAAAGTTAAAAACTTACATCACACTAACATTATGAATAAAACTGAATAACACTGTGCTGCTGTGTTGAATTAAAACTGTCAAGATTATTTATTAAAGGTTCTGTAAATGAGATTTTAAACAATAATACAGAGGTAAACAGCTATTTTCTATGTAAAGATATAGTGGAGTAATTGGGTTGCCACACCCCCTCTGTGTGTGTCATAATCTGAGTTTCTCTGTTCTCTGTTTTGGTTGCCGGTCTGGTAGCGAGTGCATGTTAGTGCATTTGAGTCCCTCCTTTTGAACCATTGGCCATCCTCATGGTTATAAACACATAGGCAACGCCCACACACAAGCTGACACCATGCGGTATGCAGCCTTCAGATGAAAGTGACCTTCGAGAATTTCCTCAACTGAAGAAATCACTTTTTTGTCTAAAAAGAGATGAGACCAGAGCACAGGAGGACTGGACATGGGGACCACTGGCTCAAATCCCAGTCGGCTGGTGGCCCGTCAAAACATCCAGAAAGTTTTTAAGTCTTAACTGGCTCCTTCAGTGTCATTACTGGTTCTGTCAGTGTCACTTTATTTCCCAGTCTGACCGTGGAGCCACTACTTGTCTGACTTTACAGACGGGAGAACCCTACGAGCTGCTAAAGGGTCTAGCTTGACTCAGAACTGTTTTTTCTTCTTCATGTGTCAGTAACTTGATGGTTCATAATGTGACATGTCTCTTTTCATTAGTGATGGCAACAGAAGCATGATAACATTAGCTAACTTGCTGTTTCTGTTATTATAAATTTGTTCGGTAAATGTTGCTATCGCTAGCCAGCGAACTGTCAGTATTGCTGTGGAGCATATCACCTCAATGCTAGCAGGGGCTAAAAGTTGCGGTTAGATTGTTTTTCGTTGGCTCTCCTGTAACTTTATTCAGTTGTGCTTCTAGTTGTGTGTTTAGTGGCTGCTTTCATTGTGCTCTGTAACACCTTGCTAACTGAAAATGTGTGGTCAAACAGAGGTCAGAGGTGTGGCTGATGAAGCATTTGTTTTGGTCTGAGATGCTGGTGGTCTAGTGAAACATCTAGTGGTCGTTTATAGAACCTTTAATGAATCGTATTAACTACATCTGTACTTCTTTGTCTAATGCAGACATCTGGGTCATACACAGTATACTAGGATATGTAGGATATATACATTATTGGCTACACAGATGAATTAATGACAACAAGAGTAAAAGCTTGTCATGGTGATGAAGTGTAGCAATGTGTTTGCTCCAGCTCACACAGCAGTAAGCAGATCGCCAGTAGAAGCAAGCTGATGGCTGGAGCAGAGAGCTCAGAGGAAGTAGCTCCCAGTCTGGCTGCCTTCAAAGTGCAGTCCTCTGTTTCCACACAGGTACAAACGTCCACAGCAAAAACCTCATGGGATGGGCAGGAGAGACCCTGAGCATCCAACACCTCCACCTGCACCTCATATGAACCGGGCCACAGTGCCCCCTGTGAGTGAAGAGCAGCACTCGTCTCTGGAAATGACACAGGAGAGGAGGCTGTCAATCATACATTGTATTGTCATTATTATTATTAGTTGTAATTACAGCAGTGGTGCTAGTAATGCAGTGATACTACTACTACCTTTACTGTACACCACTCTGTAGTCCTTATATTGAATTTATATGTAAGGTTTAAAATGAACTGAGCTTGATCAGTTAAAGTAAACTATTTATTTACCCTTTTCAAATTATATTCTTCTGTTCTTTGAATTCTGCACATTGAATTTCAAAAACTTTAAACATAGACTCAGATTTATAGTTCTTCTCAATCGCTTTGATACAGTTCTCACATCAGAAATGTCATTCTCACAAATTTTAAAGCAATTTTCAAAACAGTTCATCATTTCCCCACACTAATTAACATTTCTCATTGTATTTGTACAAGCTTTACTTTGTATCTGCACATAGTTCACTACTAAGACATTTTCTCATTGTGTTGATTCTTTTCTCATCTGACTTTGACAATTAATG
>NW_019174574.1:1267449-1267658 GCF_002260705.1 Seriola dumerili | reverse complement strand
TTGCACACAAAATGCAAAGTGCCACAAATCTGCTGCACAAATGAGACACTGCATAGAAAATATATGTACATACCATACACTTTTTTCAGTATAGTAATTTTTTGGATACATATTTAAAACTCTTCTGTTTTCCATAGGCTTGTATATACATTTACATGCAGTGTTCTAAAGTGACAGGACAGTGATCTGCTGAGAGATTGAAATGTACA